>NW_007728820.1:276458-277554 GCF_000696425.1 Galeopterus variegatus
TACAAGCAGATCACATGGTGAGAGGAAGCAAGAGAGAGAGAGAGAGAAAGAGAGAGAGAGAAAGAGAGGGGAGGTGCCAGGGTCTTTTAAGCAACCAGCTCTTGCGGGAACTAACCAAGGGAGAACTCACCACTACCACTCCTCCCCCAGGGAGAGCATTAATCCATTTGTGAGGGATCCACCCCCATGACTCAAACAGCTTCCAGCACTGCCACATTGGGGTTCAGATTTACACATGGGGACGACACATCCAAAATCTATGAGTAAGTGACCTTCCTATTTGTGCGTGTGTCTAACTTTGTTGAGTGCCCACCATGTGTCAAGTACTTTACATGTACCTGATCCTCAGTCCTCACATTTCCTTCTTTTTGGTGGCTGGCAGGCATGGGGATCTGAACCCCACGACCTTGGTGTTATTAGGCTGTGCTCTAACCAACTGAGCTAATCAGCCAGCCTCACACTTCCTTTTGAAAATTATCTACAGATAAAACAAGAGGAAATGGTGCCTCAGAGAGGTCATGTGACTTGCCAAGCCAGTAAATAACAGTCAGAATTGATCCCAGGTCTGACAGATTTCCTAGCCCAGAGTCTTCTCTGTTCCATGGGGGATACAGGGGTGTGGAAAGATACCTGTGAAAAAAGCTCAGAAAAGATATTTTTGTGTGTGCTAAACTCCAGATCACTGAGTATGCTTTATTTTTATTATTCCTTACCCCCAGCTTCCAGGCCAGGAGGATCTGAGGCTGTCTCCCACCCATCCTTCTTTCCCTCTCCCATACCTGGCCCTCATCAATTTCCTGAATCATCCCCTTGTTCACAGCCTTGAAACAAACAGCACCCTCTCCTGTGGTCTTTTTTGGGACCAGGAAGGATATGATCACCAGGATCCAGCACCCATTATCTCCCATGTGTTTTGAGCTCCTGGAAAGGAGGACTTCCCAAGCAACCCTAGCTTCCTCTTCCCTCCTCCCCTCAACCCCTTGCCATGTCTCTTTCCTTGCTATTCGCCTCCCAGGGTAAAGTCCAGCAGGCAGTCCTCTCCCTGGGAGTCCATCGATGTCAGTCAAGGTCACTAGCCATCAGAGCTCTCAGGAGG
>NW_007728821.1:0-1515 GCF_000696425.1 Galeopterus variegatus
TTTTTTTTTTTTCTGGTGGGGACAGGTACTCTTCCTGACAGCGTGAGAGTGTCCAGCATTGCTCCCTTCAAACCTGTTAGGTGGTTCTCTTCCTGGCCTTGTGCAGTTTCCTCACACTCATGTACTCGTCAGCACTGTGTTGATGGTTGAGGTGGACCCAGATCTCAGGGTTCTGTCTGTGTGCCACTTTCTCCTCTCTGGCATTCAGGCCTGAGAACTCTAACCACGTTATCCTTCTCAGATCCTCAGCTCTTTTTCAACTCAAGGAGTCTGCCTGTGTTTCCTGTCCTTAGCCCTTGGCCAGGAAGCTGTCACAGTAGCAAGGTGAAGCAATTGTAGGGCTTTTCATTTCTCAGTTATCACTTTTTAATCTAATGTTCAATACCTAAAAAATAGTCACTTTGAATATTTAAATTTTTTTGTTTGTTTTTTAGTTGTTTCAAGTGAGAATATATCTGGTTCCTGTTACTTCATTTTGGCCTTGTAAGTGTCTTCTATTTGTGGCTTTAAAGATAGTAATGACTGGCAGCCCTGGAGACCCTTCTCAAGATGGCGAGGGCGCTGGGGGCGCGGGGGGCGNTTACCTGTTTGTCTTCATTATGGCACTTATAAAATGCAATTGCATTTATTAATTTACAAATCTATACTTCTCTACTTAAGGGTAAGCCCGAACAGTGTTTCTCAAAATAACTTTCAAGAACTTGCCTTAGAATCATGTGGTTTCTTTGGGAATAAAAATGGTAGGGAGCAAATATTTAGACCCCATACCTACTCAATCAGATGTTGATGTCTGAGCTCCAGACCAAGAAATATGTGATTCTAGAGTTGTGTCTAATTTCTCTTCATACTCCTAGCACTGAGGCAATTTAGAGAGACAAGTTCTCATTACATGAGTCTGCAGTTCAGTGATAGGAGTATGCTGATTTTAACCAAGATTAAAATGCCAAGGAAATTTATCTCTCCCAAAAGCATCATAAGTCCTAAGAAAGAAAAAGAGTTTCCAATGTGTAAATGTGAAAACTTATTTTCTAGGNCATAAGTCCTAAGAAAGAAAAAGAGTTTCCAATGTGTAAATGTGAAAACTTATTTTCTAGGCTAGATTCTGGGTATCTTGCAAAAGAAACATTAACAAACAAATATGTTGAGTAACACACATGACACTATTTTGAGAGAAGAAGCTTCATTACCGGTTAGGGAGTGGGGTATGGCCCTATGTATCTTTTAAGGATCTTTAGGAGCTAGATCGTGACATATCCTATACTACTTTAACTAAACTAAGTTTTAGAACATGAATGTCCCATTTATAATGTCTCTATATGGCTACAGACTAGGATGCCTACAGAGTGGCAAGCTCACTTAGGATTGCACCACCTAAGAAGAGTTAACACCAACAACAGAGCTGAACGCTGATAAAAATAAAGTAAGCATTAAGAAAGAAAAAATTTTGAAGATGAAACATTTTTTTTTTCCTTTTTGTCTTTTTTACTGACTGGTAACGGGATCGCAACCCTCGGT
>NW_007728821.1:2029-3358 GCF_000696425.1 Galeopterus variegatus
CCAGTGAGCGGGAACCGGTCTCCACATGGGATCCGAACCCTCGGCAGGAGCACCGCCGTGCGGCGCGCTCTCCAGTGCACCACCGGGCCAGCCCCCAAAGAAGATGAAACATTTTAAAACTAAATGTGCCAGTCAATGATGATGTCAACTGATCGAGATTTTTTTAATTCAAAACATTTTAACATCTACTTGTACATATTTCTGGGGTACAGTATGTTATTTCAATACATACATACACCACACAATGATTCACTTAGGGTAGATATCATAGTTTTGTACCCAGTAGATTGCTACTTTTCTTTCTCAGCCCTCATGCCCCAGCCTTTAGTAACCATCATTCTACTCTCTACTTCTATGAGAACCACATTTTTTTTAGATTCCACATATGAGTGATATCATGCTATAATTGTCTTTTAGTGCCTGACTTACTTAACATGATGGTTTCCAGTTTCATCCATGTTGCTGCAATTGACAGGATATCATTTCTTTTTATAGTTGAGTAGTATTCCATTGTATATATATGCCACAGAATTTTTTATCCATTAATCCATTGATGGACATTTATGTTGATTCCATCTCTTGGCTATTGTGAATAGTGATGTGATGAACATGGGAGTGCAGGTGTCTTTTTCATATGTTGATTTCATGTCCTTTGGGTATATACCCAGTAGTGGGATAGCTGGGTCATAAGGTAGATCTATTTTTAGTGCTCTGAGGAGTGTCCATACTGTTTTCTGCAGTGGCTGTACCAATTTACATTCTCATTGGCAATGCAGAAGAGTTCCCTTTCTCCTCGTCCTTGCCAGTATTTGTTGTTTTCTGTTTTGTTGATAACAGCTATTCTAACTGGAGTGAGATGACATCTCATTGTGGTTTCAGTTTACATTTCCCTGATCATTAGTGATTTTGGGGGGCATTCAATCCACTGCATTTTCTGTTCTATTCCATTCATCAATTCGTTTGTTTTTATGCCAGTACCATGCCATTTTGGTTACTATAGCTTTTTAGTATTCTTTGAAGTCAGGGATTGTGATGCCTCCAGCTTTTTTTTTTTTTTTTTTGTTCAAGATTGCTGACTGCTTTAGCTTTACAGGGTCTTTTGTGATTCCATACAAATTTTAAGATCACTTTTTCTATTTCTGTGAAGAATGCCATTGGTATTCTGATAAGGATTGTGTTGGGTGTGTAGATTGCTTTGAGTAATATGGAAATTTTGATGATGTTAATTCTTCCAATCCAAAAACATAAGATGTCTTTCACCTCCTTGGTTAAACTCACTCCTAGGTATTTCATTTTTTGGTAGCTATTCTGAATATGATTACTTCCTTG
>NW_007728821.1:4220-6026 GCF_000696425.1 Galeopterus variegatus
TTTGTCTGAAAATAGGGATAGTCTGAGTTCCTAATTTCTGAGTTGAATGCCTTTTATGGCTTTCTCTTGCCTTTTTGTGCTGGCTAAAACTTCTAGTACTGTGTTGAATGAAAATGAGGAAAGTGGGCATCTTTGTCATGTTACAGATCTTAGAGAAAAAGCTTCCAATTTTTGTCCACTCAGTATGATATTGGCTGTGGGTTTGTCATATATGACCTTTATTGTATTGAGGTACATTCCTTCTATACCTAATTTGTTGAGTGTTTTTAACATGAAACAGTGTTGGATTTTATCAGATGCCTTTTCTGCATCTGTTTAAATGATCATATGTTTTTTTTCCTCCACTCTGTTGATGCGATGTATCATGTTTATAGATTTGCATGTGTTGAACCATCCTTACGTATCTAGGATGATCATGGTGTATGACCTTTTTAATGTACCTGTTTGCTAGTGTTTTTTTTTTGCTAGTTGCTGTTTGGTAGTATTTTGTTGAAGATTTTCACACCTGTGTTCATTAAGGATATTGGTCTGTAGTTTTCTTTTTTTCTTGTGTTTTTTTTTAGTTTTGGTGTGCTGGCCTCGTAGAATGAGATTGAAAGTATTCTCTATTCTTCAATTTTTTGGAAGAGTTTGAGAAGTGTTTGTATTAGTCCTTCTTTAAATGTTTGGTAGTATTTGGCAGTAAAGCCATCTGGTCCTGGGTTTTTCTTCATTGGGAGACTTATTACTATATTGCTGTTTCAATCTTATTACTTGTTATTGGTCTGTTTAGGTTTTCTAGTTCTTCATGATACAATATTGGTAAATTGTATGTGTCCAGGAATTTATCCATTTCTTTTAGGTTTTTCAGTTTGTTTGCAGATAGTTGTCTGAAGTAGTCTCTTATGATTATTTGTATTTCTGTGGTATTTGTTGTAATGTCCCCTTTTTCATATCTGATTTTATTTATTTGAATCATCTCTATTTTGTTCTCTGTTAAGCTAGCTAAAAGTTTGTCAACTTTGTTTATCTTTTTGAAAAACCAACTCATTGTTTCATCAATCTTTTGTATTGCTTGTTTTAATTCCTATTTCTCTTCTACTGATTTTGGGTTTGTTTTGTTTTTGTTTTTCTAGCTCCTTGAAAAGTAACATTAGGTTGTTTATTTGAAGTCTTTCTTTCTTTTTTTGATGTAGACATTTGTTGCTGTAAGCTTCCATCTTAGAACTGCTTTTACTGTATCCCGTTGGTTCTGGTATGTTGTTTTCATTTTAATTTGTCTCCAGGAATTTTAAAATTTCCTTCTTGACTTCTATGACTCATTTGTTGGTTAGGACAATATTTTCAAAAGTCTGTGTATTCACATGGTTTCTAGTGTGCCTTTTGTTTTTGGTTTCTAGTTTTATTCCATTGTGGTTGGACAAGGTAGTTAATATGATATCCATTTTTAAAAATTTGTTGAGAGTTGTTTTGTGTCCTAACTTTTGGTCTATTCTAGAAAATGTTCCATGTGCTACTGAAAAGAATGTGTATTCTGTAGCTGTTCAATGAAATGTTCTGTGAATGTCCATTAAGTCGTTTTGACCTAAAGTAGAGATTAATCCTGTCTCCTAGTTAATTTTCTGTCTGGATGACCTATGCTTTTTTGAAAGTGGAGTATTAAAGTCCCCAATTATTATTGTGTTGGAGTCTATCTGTTAGATACTGTAGTAATTACCCTATATAACTGGGTGCTCCAGAGTTGGGTGCATATACGTTTAGAATTGTTATATCCTCTTGTTGAATTGATCCTTTTATCATTATAAAGTGACCATTTTTATTTTATTT
>NW_007728821.1:6928-9325 GCF_000696425.1 Galeopterus variegatus
TTAGTTATAACAAATTAATTTTGATACACAGTAATTGAACTTTGATATCTAAGAAAATGCAAACAAAACAAACTCAATGCTTTGGCATCATTCTCCCCTATTTTTTTGAAATTTTGTTGTTTGAAGTTATGTCTTTTAATATTGTCTGACTCTTACATGGTTGTTGTATATGTTATTGTTTTGTTGGGTTTATCCTTTAGTCTTTATACTAAGAATATAAGTGGTTTATTCACTACCCTTACAAAATTGGAGTTGTCTGTGTATTTATTTTACTAACGAGTTATGTACCTTCAGATATTTTCTTGCTACTCTTTAGTGTCATTTTCTTTCAGATTGAAGAGCTCCCTTTAGAATTTCTTGTAGGGAAGGTCTAGTGTTGATAAATTTCCTTACCTTTTGTTTACCTGGAAAAGAGTTTATTTCTCCTTCATATTGGAAGGTTAATTTTGCTGGATACAGAATTCATGTCTGGCAGTCATTTTCCTTCAGCGCTTTGAATATATCATCCTATTCTCTTCTCGTCTATGGAGTTTCTACTAAGAAATCTGTTGAGAGATGTATTGGGGCCCTGTTGAATGTTATGTGTTTCTTTCTTACTGCTTTCAGTATTCTCTCTTTGTCTTTGGTTTTAATACTTTGATTATGATGTGTCTTGGGGTGTTCCTCTTTGGATTGAATTTGATTGGCAACCTCTGAGCTTCTTGTACCTGCATGCTGTCATTTTTCAGTCATTATTTCTTTGAATATGCTTTCTAGGTCTCTTCCTTTTTCTTCTCTTTTGGGTATGACAAGTATATGAAGGTTACTCTGCTTGAAGGAGTCCTATATTTGCTGTATTTCTATTTCATTTTTCCTTATTCTTTTTTCTTTTTGCTCCTCTAATTGAATAATTTCATGTGTTTTATCTTTAAGCTCACTCATTCTTTCCTCTGTTTGATTAAGTCTGCTGTTGGAGCTTACTAGTGGGTTTTCTAATTCAGATAATGTACTATTAATTTCTAGAAATTCTAAATATTTTTAGTTCATTCTATTCCTTTGTCCAGTTTCTCATCCTGCTCCTAAATTATTTTCCAGATATTTAATTTTCTATCTGTATTTTCTTGTGACTCCCTAAACATCCTTAAGAGAGTTATTCTGAATTCTCTGTCAAACATTTAATAGATCTGCTGTTCCTCTGTGTTCATTGTTCATGCTTTTTTTGTTTTCTTTGGTGGTGACATATTTCTCTGTTCTTTCTCTATCTTTGTGTCATTACACAGATGCATGGATGTTTGAGGAGATTGCTACCTCTTTCAGATTTTATAGATGGTTACCAGAGCTTTGTCTCTGGTCTGTGGGTTTTTTTCCATTCTATTGTGGATTCATAGCTACTACCACCACTTAGACTTTGCGTGGTAAATCATGTGCTGTCCTGTGGTTAGTTCCTGAGTTGGGAGAACTTCCTTTGGGAACCAGAATTTTAGTTACGTTCTTGAGCTAAATTGCTGCTTTGTTGCTGATTCTATGGGTAAGGCTTTTTGTGTAGTTTGTTAATTGCTTCTGGTCTGGGCTGTGTGGAAGTTCTGGCTCAGGACTGAGCCTTTTCTGCAGATTGTGCCCTTGCAGTTTTATTGCCCTCTCTGATTTCTAGTGAGACCAGCTGCCTTCACTATGCCCACTGTTGCCACAGCATGCCAGATTTTCTCCTGAACTCCAGCAGCTTCCCAAGGAGCAGGCTATATTCACATCTCTCACAATAATTTACTGGCCTCTGGGTGGCTTCTGTCTCTACTCAGCTGTGGTTGCTTGCTCTTATGTAGGCCCAGGGGAATCCAGCCAGTGGTCTTTTATGGCCTGTGGGCTGCTATGGTATGCTTCAGAGCCCTCCTCTCCCTTGCAAACACTAAGCAGGTTTATTCAAAATGTGCTGTTGTGACTTTTTCTGGCTTTAATCAGTGTGTAACAGCCACCCCCCACCCCTTACCTGCATAGCTCAGAAGCACCCTTTTGTGGCTCTGAAGCAGCCAGGGCTCAGAACAATAGGCACCATACCTGCACTCTCTCTCGCTCTGTGGCCTCATGCACCTTCAGAACCTCTGCAGTTCTCTCCTCCTCTTTCCCCAGCTCCAGTGGTCCCAGGTTGGCAGTCTTTGCTTTTTAATCATTGTAAATTGGTTACTTGTGGGGAGGAGTGGCTCTGTGAAACCTCATGTTTCCTTCGTGAGGTTTTTTGAGAGGAAGGATGTTTTTATTCAAAAGAAACTCCTAAGGTTGAAAGAATCATTCAGGGAATAATCATATGATATTTCAAGAACATAAGCTATCTAAAACAGAATTCTGTTGTCTCTTAGGAAACGTTAACCATATAACAGACACTATTCTAATAACATAACCATTGCACCCAGGCAGCTCAGAGTC
>NW_007728821.1:9715-13800 GCF_000696425.1 Galeopterus variegatus
TAGGCACCATACCTGCACTCTCTCTCTCTCTGTGGCCTCATGCACCTTCAGAAACTCTGCAGTTCTCTCCTCCTCTTTCCCCAGCTCCAGTGGTCCCAGGTTGGTAGTCTTTGCTTTTTAATATTTGTAAATTGGTTACTTGTGGGGAGGAGTGGCTCTGTGAAACCTCATGTTTCCTTAATGAGGTTTTTTGAGAGGAAGGATGTTTTTATTCAAAAGAAACTCCTAAGGTTGAAAGAATCATTCAGGGAATAATCATATGATAGTTCAAGAACATAAGCTATCCAAAACAGAATTCTGTTGTCTTTTAGGAAACATTAACCATATAACAGACACTATTCTAATAACATAACCATTGCACCCAGGCAGCTCAGAGTCAGGTGGAGAAGATAAATTTGTATAAATCAACTAAAACACAAGCTGGATTATAATAATTCCATAAATAGACATGTGGTTAGTATTTGATGCACAAATTCAAAAAAGGAATAAATTCAATACCAAAGAGGTTGATAAAAGTAGCTTGGTAAATCAAGAAAACAGAAAGAAGATGCAAGTTACCAATATAAAAAATAAGAGAAGAGAAATTACTAGGAACCTGTTAGACACAAACGGATAAAAAGGGAATATTATAAACAACTTAATGCTCATAAATTTACTCAACCTCCTTAAGACTCAGTTTCTTGATCCTTAAAATGGGAACAATAATAGTACCTATCCCATAGGGGTGTGAGGACCAAGTAAAATGAAGTATGTATTTAGCAGTTAGTAAGTGCTTAATAAATGCTATCATCATTTATTTTCACTCTCGAAAAAAGGGGGTGGGATATTATAAACAACTTAATGCTCATAAATTTACAATGTAGATACAATGAACAAATTTCTTGAAATATATGTATCAAGGCTCATTTAAGAAGAGACAGATAACCTAAGCAGGCTTATATTTATTAAGTAAATTAAATTTGTAGGTAACTCCCTGACCACCGTTTCCCCAATACCCATCTTGTACAACATGATCTCCTTGTTGAATTCTATTATTTAAAGCTGTACTAATACCTATCCTGTGTAAGCTCTTTTCACCTCCTATGTAAAAATATAGAATGGGGAAATTTTCTCAACTGATACCAAAACCAGGCAAAGATATTACAAGAAAAAAGTCTAATATTTCCCATTGATATTGTTGTCAAAATCTTTAATGAAATATTATCAAATCAAATCCACCAATATATGAAATAAATAATAAATCATAACCAAGTGGGAGTTACCTCAGAAATAAAGGTTTGTTCAACATTTTAAAATCAATTAGTGCAATTCACCACATCAACAGACTGAAAATAAGGTTCCTAATTGATAAAGGAAAATAATTTGACAAAAGTCAAGATATATTCATGGAAAACAATCTCAGCAGAGCTAACTTTCTGAACCTAATAAAGTGTGTTTACAAAAAGCATACAAGGAATAATATACTTGATGATAGATGAGAAATTCTTTTCCCCATAAGATTGAGAAGAAACCAGGGATGTTTGCTCTCATCACTTCTATTCATATTAGAGCCCTCACATCATGGTCACGAGGGGTGACAATTAGCTTTATATCTCATGAATATTCATAAAAATCAATGTATTAGAGAGTATACATGTAAAATTTTATAAACTGTTAAGGACACTTGATCAGCATTGTAAGCAACTAAACATAGTATGTGTATATAACTGTTATCTTATTTAAAACTAATTAATAATAGCAAATATTTATTGAAAGCTTAAAACGTCAAAAAAAAAATTGAGACCTAGGCAAAATAATGAGGCCTAAATAAATACACAAATAAAAAAACAATCAAAGGCTCAAGTATTTGAAAAGGATGAAATAAAATCATTACTATTTGAGAATGACAACTGTCTATATAAAAGGTCTCAAAGGATTTATAAAAATGTTACTAGAACTGAGTAAAATTAGCAAAGTTGTTGAATACAAATTCAGTATAAAAATCAATTGTATTTTATATAATGATGTCAAAACTTGCAAAGTGAAATTTTAAAATATTATCCAAAAATCTTCAAAAACCTTGAACTAATTTGAGGTAAATAATTTGCAAAATTTCTAAATTACAAAATTCAGACTTACATGGAGAGACACACCATGATTATGGATCCAAAACCTCAATATTTTTAAGATATTCATTGTCCCCAAATTAATCTATAGATTAAGTGCAAATCCAATCAAGTTTTAGCAGGCACATACACACATGTATGTATATATATATAAACTGACAAATGTATAGGAAAATCAAAGGACCTAAATGGCCAGATGATTTTGTAAAAGACCAAATTTGAAAAATTTTTACTATTTGATTTTGAGATTTACTATAAATCTACAGTAATCAAGACAGTATGGTGTTGTGTACAGATATACATATAAACCAATGGATTAGAGTAGAGAGTCCATAAAAAGGCCCATACATTGAGTGTCAAGAGATCTTAAACAAAGGAGCAAAGGTAACTCAATATAGAAAATATTATATTTTGAAAAAAAACAGTGCAGAAACAATTGGGCGTCATTATGAGAAATAAATAAGTTTTAACTTTTATCTTGCATCATACAAAAAGTTAGCTTGGTATGGATCATAGACTCAAATTTACAAGTAAAAACTCTGAACATTATAGAAGAAAACATAAAAATCTCTGTGAGCTTGGATTAGGCAAAGATTTTATAGATGGGTCATAAAAAGCTCAAATCATAAATGAAAAATTGATATATTGAACTTCATTGAAATTAAAATCCTGTGTTCTTCAAAAGAAATTACAAATAAAATATAAAGGCAAGCCAAAGGATAATAGAAAACATTGTTAAACTCCTACTTAATAGAGACTTGTATCTAGAATAAAGAGTTGTTTCAAATCAATAAGACAATTCATCTAAACATGAGCAAAAGTTTGAACAGATACTTTACCAAAGATATATGAATAACAAATGTAAAAAGATGCTCAACATCATTAGTCATTAAGGAAATATGGATTAAAATCATAATGAGATTTCATTGAAAATCTAATAGAATAGCTAAAATTTACCAGGCTGAGAATACCAATTGTTGGTGAGGATACAAAGCAAATGGAACTTTCATACATCGCTGGTAGGAATGAAGAATGATAAATAATACAAGCCTTTTAGTAAGCAGCTCGACAATTTCTTTTAATATTAAACATACGTTCACCAAAATGGACCAAAAATCCACTCCTAAGTCATTATCCTAGAGAAATAAAAATAGATGTCCACACAAATATCTGTACAGAATGTTTATAGCAGCTTTATTCTTAATAGCCCCAAACCAGAGATAACTGAAATGTCCATTAACCTGTGAGTGGAAAGACAAATTTTGGTTTATAGATGCAATGGAATGTTACTCAGCAATAGAATGTTACTCAGCAATAGAATGTTACTCAGCAATAAAAAGGAAAGAACGACTGGTACATGCAGCCACATGCATAAATCTTAAAAGCATTGTGTTAGGTACAAGAAACCAGGCATAAAGGCTACATGCTCCATCAACTTTTTTTTTTACATGACATTCTGAAAAAGACAAGACTATAGGGACCTTAACCAGATAATTGGTTGCCAGAGAATAGGAATGGGGGTAGGGGTTTGACTGCAAATGGCCATGAGGAAACTGTATCTTTTTTTATATATTAAAACATAATTGATTATACACATTTGTGGGGTACAGAGTTCAATATCAATACCTGTGTATAATATGTGATGATCAAATCAGGACAATTAGTATATTCATAATTACAAAACATGACCATTCTTCGTGATCCTCAACTGATTTCTTGCTAATCTCCCTCCTCCTTCCCCTTTCCCTACTCTAGCAACCACAGCTCTGTTGTCTCCTTTTAAAAGTTCAACATATTGTTGTGATTGTTCTCTTTTTCTTATTTACTTATTTATTTATTTTACTTTATTTTATTCTATTTATTTTTCAGCTCCCACTTAGGAGTGAGGACATACAGTATTTCTCTTTCTGTGCTTGGTTTATTTCACTTAACATAATTTTCTCCAAGCTCATCCATGTTGCTCTGAATGGCAGAATTTCA
>NW_007728821.1:14639-18486 GCF_000696425.1 Galeopterus variegatus
TAATTGTCCTTATCCAGTCGTCCATCTATGGATATTTATTTTTTATTTATTTATTTATTTAAAAGACAGGGGCTGCTTTATTCTTTGGAATTTCCTACTGAATAAAAGTGGAAATACAAGTTGCTGGAAATCATTTTACCTTAAGTGTGTGTCTAACCTTTTACCCAATAATTCTACTTTTAGAAATTTATCCCGATGGAGACAATATTGGATATACCCTCCCTCCCCTCCAAAAAGAAAAAAGAGAGAGAGAGAGAAAGGGAGAGAGAGAGAGTGCCAAGGGCTTGTTTTCAGGGCTTGGGTTTTTTTGCAACCCAGACATCAGCTGTCCTCTTCTTGCATCACCCCTTGGAGATCTGAGCAAATTTGGAAGACGTTCTGTTGTCTTCCTCCTGCTTCCTATTTCTTTTCATGCAGCTTCTGTTCTTGCACATCAATCCAGACATGGAACCCAGCCCCTTCATGGATTAGTTTCTGAGACTGGGAAGTCCAAAGTCCAGGGAATACATTTGGTGAGAGCCTTGGTGGTGGTGACAGTGACAGCAGAGCATCACATTGTGGAAAAAGTGGTGCAGAGAGCCATCAATGGACATTTAGATTAGTTCCAACTCTTGGCTATTGTAAATAGAGCTGTGATAAACATGGGAGTTCAGGTGTCCCTTCAACAGGATGATTTCCATTCCTTTGGGTATATACCCAGTAGTGAGATTGCTGGATCATACATCAGTTCTATCTGTAGTTTTTTGAGAAAACTTCATACTGTTTTCCATAATTGGTGTGCTAATTTACAGTCTCACCAACAGTTTATAAGTGTTCCCCTTTCTCCACATCCTTGCCAGCATTTGTGATTCTGTCTTTTTGATAAAAGCCAGTCTAACTGGGGTGAGATGATAGCTCAGTGTGGTTTCAATTTGCATTTCCCTGATGCTTAGTGATGTTGAGAATTTTTTTCATGTTCCTGTTGGCCATTTGTATGTCTTCCTTTGAAAAATGTCTATTCAGCTCCTTTGCCCATTTTTTTGAATGGGATTTTTTTTATTATTATTACTGTTAAGTTGATTGAGTTCCTTGTATATTCTGGATATTAATCTATTGTCAGATGTATTGTTTGCAAATACTGTCTTCCATTCTGTAGGTTGTCTTGTCACTCTGTTGATTCTTCCCTTTGCTGTGCAGAAGCTTTTTAGTTTGGTGCAATCTCACTTGTGTATTTTTCTTTTGTCGCCTGGGCTTTTGAGGTCTTATTCATAAAGTCTTTGCCCTGTCCTACATCCTGAAGTGTTTCTCTTATGTTTTCTTCTAGGAGTTTTATTGTTTCAGGTCTTATATTTAAGTCTGTAAATCTAGTTAGCTCTTTTGGTTAGAGCATGGTGTTATAATGCCAAGGTGAAGGGTTTAGATCCCCAGACTAGCCAGCTGTCCCCCCAAAGAAGAAATATTTATGGTGACAAAAATTCATATATCTGGACTTTGGTGGTGATTACATGACAATATGTATTTGTCAAAACTTACTGAATTGTACACTAGTAAAGGGTGCATTTTACTTCATCTTCATCCTTGAGAAGTTCACAGTTTATTTATAAGCATGAGACAGGTTTTCTGAAAGATTAAAAACTTTAAAAAATTCAAGAAAATGAAAAGTAGTTAAACAACAGCAGGGTCACATCATAGAGAGTGGCTGGGGAGCTCTTTAAATTGCGTGGCTAGAGAAGCTATATCTGAGAGGTGACATTTAAACTGCAGACATAAATATGGAGGAAACAAATAAGGGAAGATCTGGAGGAAGAGCGTCACTTGTGGAGAAAATAACCTTTATCAAAGCCCATGAATTTAATGTAGTAGAAAGGTTAGCTGAGGAAAGGGATAAAGAAAATCTCCTAATGTAATTTGCAATATCAAAATTTGTAATTTGCTGACTCCATTTTTCCCCATTTTATGCTTCATCTTTGCTTATTTCCTGTTAACACCTCCCACAACAGATTCCTTTCTCCTGAGCGTCCATTTTACAATATTCTAGAACTCTTTGATATAACTAAGTTTTGCAGAATGTAACCCTTGCGCATGAAGTAGGAGCGAGTTATTTTTTTCTTTCCTGAAAGATTTTAAGTAGATGCAATAATATGTATTTTCGAATTCTGTATTTATGTTTATCCATATCAGTAAATCCAAAATTATCCCTGATTTAAACCCCAGTCTTTGTTTTAAATTATTTTTCCAAAGAAGCTTTAAAATAGTTGCACATTTTAAAAGATCTATGGGTTATTTCATGAAACTTATGCTGTTCCTTGGACTTGTAATTATACATAACATTTCAGTCTTTCTGTCTTCCTTTTCATGTCTTTAGGTTCCTCCGGGTTTCATTTTAGTTCTGCGCATAGTCATTCTTCTTAGCAGTCACTCCGTTACACAACTGCAGCAACTGACCCTTATCATGCTCATAATGTTTACAGAATAAATGGTTCTTTATCCAATTATTTCCCAGGAGAAAACTAATCCTTTGGTCTGCAAGTGGGATTCCTCAACTAAATGCATGTTTGATGGAGCCAGGTACCTAAACAGACAGTTATTCCACCACTGAAAATTGTCTGAGTGGAATGTCTAAGCATTCATGGTGGTCTTAAAAGAAAGCAAGAGGCATCTGTCAGGATTCTCCAAGCAGTTCAGCTTTCTAATCAGACCATCTGAATTCCTGAGTAAAAGATAAGAAAAAACCCTGCCTACACATAGGGCAGTCACTCATCAGTAATAAAGCAGATGTTTAAACAAGGTACACTTAGCCGTGTCTGTCAGTCTGTCATTTAGTGAAGAGGTGGAGGTGCGGTGATGAGAGAGGGGGGAAGGAGGAACAGATGAGGGAGCTAGACCTGAGTGCATGAGCAATTGATGTGCAGAAATAGAGGCAATGGCTTAAAATAACAATGTGGCAGCCTAAGACACAGTTGCAAGTCTGAAACAGTAGCCGCAATTTACTGATTTTGGAAGATATCCAGAGAAGACTGGGTCAGTGCTAGCTAACCATGACTGAGAGAGAATGTATTTTATACTCTATCTTTCACGTGTATTACTTTAGTAGATACTAAGGGCATTTGACTTGAGTATGTAAGTTTTTGAGGTGCACATCCAGAAAATAATTTTCAAAGAAGCTATTTTTACTTTGTTTGTTTGGCTGTGGTGTAATGGAAATTATGTGTTTGGTGTTTGGTACTGGGCAGTATCTCTAAGGCCTGATTTCCTCACCTGTAAAATGGTAACAATAATTCCTACTTTGAAGAGCTGTTATAAGAACTAGAAATTAGGTCTGTAAAATTCATGACAAATATAGCCATCAATAATTTTGCTGGTGTGTTCTCTTGGTAGTTGAGATTGTTATTGATGACCTATTTGGGGGTTAGTGTAGCAGAACAGGACTCCAGGGGGTGAACTCTTGATGGAAATTTAATAAGAATATTTGGAATCTTGGTAATGTACTCATCCTAAATCTTGGGAATAAAAGACTATAACCACAGCACCACTGGAGTGTCTACTAAGGTTATTTGCATTTAAGTATGTCTAAGCAATGTGGTGGACTGCCTCTCAGTCCTTTACCAGGGGGATGCTCAGGATGGAGAGTTAATGTATAGATTCCTGTGTGTGCACACATGAATGTTTGATAAGTTGAGGAATATGCCTGGGGAGGGGGATACATCTGCCCATGTGCAGACATTTGTATCATGCAAACTACTTATTTGTCTATGGAAAATTACAAACCTGAAACAAAGAATAGGACAACTTTCAGGTATACTGTGATATTCCCAATCAAGATTTTTAAATCGGCTGTCAATGTAATCATAGAGATTCATAGAATGAC
>NW_007728821.1:20517-21083 GCF_000696425.1 Galeopterus variegatus
CTTTGTCCAATATCAGATGACTGTAAGCCTGAGGGGTGATTTCTGGGTTCTCAATTTTACTTACTGGTCTGAATATCTGTTTTTATACCAATACCATACTGTTTTAGTTATGATAGCTTTGTAGTATAATTTGAAGTCGGGTAGTATTAACCTCTGGATTTATTTTTTGTTTTGCTCAGGATTGCTTTGTCTATTTGGGGTCTTTTGTTGTTCCATATGAAAAGTAAGATTGTTTTTTCCATTTCTGTGAAGAATGTCATTGGTATTTTGATGGGGATTGCATTGAATCTGTAGATTGCTTTGGGTAGTATAGACATTTTCACAATGTTAATTCTTCCTATCCGAGATCATGGAATATCTTTCAATCATTCTGTGTCATCTTTAATTTCTTTCAGAAGTGGTTTGTAGTTCTCATTGTAGAGGTCTTTCACCTCTTTAGTTAAATTGATCCCTGGGTATTTCATTTTATGTGTGACAATTGTAAATGGGCTTACTTTCTTTATTTCTCTTTCTGCTAATTCATTATTAGAGTATATAAATGCAACTGATTTGGGGACATTAATTTT
>NW_007728821.1:23567-25983 GCF_000696425.1 Galeopterus variegatus
AAAAAAAATATGACAAGAAGGGACTGTAAAACCTCAAACTGCATAAGTAGCTGAGGGGTATAGTATAATCACATTGATGAGTAATATCAATAATGCCATTACTAAATATTACAGTAGACAATGAATAAAGTGCTGCTGCTTGATAGCAACACAAGTAGTAAAATCGGCTAGCAATGAGACATTCAAAGCAAAAAGGCATTCATGACTGTGCCTTTCTGTCTATGGTCACAGCCATTCTCACCTCCCACCTTGGATACTTTACTTATTATTTTTAATACCTTTAATGGATCTCAATATGGTATTGTTTAAGCTGCTCTAACATAGTTTTTGTAAGGTACATTTTAAAAATTGTACTGGTAACTGCAATAAATTTGGTAAGTCATTCATTTTGTTTTAGGGAAGCATGTACTCTGATGTCTGTGGGAGCGACTGGTATCACAAAACAAGAGTCATACATACATAATGAAACACAAAGGTAATGAAATGTTACATTCTCCACTAGAGAAAAAAATAAAAACGATTATCTTTTGTAATTGGTATATTACAAAGGACATGGCCATCTTTCATAAACAGACAATAGTGCATTTTTTTGTGTGTAATATCAGTGCATTTTTTATGGAACAAAACTGCTGATTTAGAAAAATGTTTTAAAGTGTTATTAAATATGAGGAAAATAATACATCCGCAGACTTCAAGCAATAAGCATAGTTGAATATTTTAATGAATATTTTTATTGTCACTGACATATACTTAATTTATTCTATCACTTACATATTCATTCATTTACACAACAAAGATTTGATGAGTGCATTATATACACACACACGTATATATATTAGAACCTCTGTTCAATGTCACAGATAATTTAAACATGAAATAGAGAAGATCCTTGAAAGAGTTTATAATTTCTCCCAGTCACAGGAAAATAGTTCATAAATGAGAATATGTTCTTCTACATAACATTATGAAATAATATGACCACAGAATCAGAATTGCTTAGCTACTTCTGGGCTTCAGATGGAAATTGGGTGTGTTCAAAATGATGTAATATGGTCCTAATTTATCCTTGTCTCACGTGATNTAGATCCACTCTGTCAATCTCTGTCTTTTAAAAAAATTTTATTTTATTTTGTCAGTATGCTATGTGATCGATTATTGTGGCCCATTACTGAAACCTCCCTCCATCATCCCTCTTACCCCTACCTACCAACAACCTCATATCTGTTAGGCTGTCATATCAAATTCAAGGAATTGTAGTTGTATCTTTTTCCCTCCCCCACCCAGTTTATTTTTGTTTATTTATTTATTTATTTATTTATTTTTAGCTCCCACAAATAAGTGAGAACATGTGGTATTTCTCTTTTGGTGCCTGACTTGTTTCACTTAATATAACTCTTTCTAGGTCCATCCATGTTGTTGCAAATGGTAGTATTTCATTCTTTTTAATAGCAGAGTAGTATTCCATTGTGGAGATATACCACAATTTCCATATCCACTCATGTGATGATGGGCATTTTGGCTGGTTCCAACTCTTGGCTATTGTAAAGAGTGCTGCAATGAACATTGGGGAACAGGTATACTTTTGACTTGATGATTTCCATTCCTCTGGGTATATTCCCAGCAGGGGGATAGCTGGGTCATATGGTAGATCTATGTGCAATTGTTTGAGGAACCTCCATACCATTTTCCATAGAGGCTGCATCATTTTCTTTTTATGTGGTTCATTATTGTGGCCAATTACCGAAACCTCCCTCCCTCTTCCCTCCCCCCGTCCCTCCCAACAATGTCCTTTCTGTTTGCTTGTGTATCAACTGCAAGGAATTGTAATTGTTGTGTCTTCTCTCCGCCCCCAGTTTATTTGTGTATTTATTAATTTATTTTTAGCTCCCACAAATAAGTGAGAACATGAGATATTTCTCTTTCTGTGTCTGACTCGTTTCACTTAATATAATTTTCTCTAGGTCTATCCATGTTGTTGCAAATGGCAGTATTTCATACTTTTTATAACAGAGTAGTATTCCATTGTGTAGATATACCACATTTTCCTTATCCACTCATCTGATGATGGACATTTGGGCTGGTTTCAACTATTAGCTATTGTAAAGAGTGCTGCAAAGAACATTGGAGAACAGGTACAACTTCAACTTGATGATTTCCATTCCTCTGGGTATATTCCCAGCAATGGGGTAGCTGGGTCATATGGCAGATCTGTCTGTAACTGTTTGAGGAACCTCCATACCATTTTCCATAGAGGCTGCACCATTTTGTGGTCCCACCAACAATGTATGAGAGTTCCTTTTTCTCCACAACCTCGCTAGCATTTATCATTCAGAGTCTTTTGCATTTCAGCCATCATAACTGGGGTGAGATGGTATCTCAGTGTAGTTTTGATTTGCATTTCCTGGATGCTGAGTGA
>NW_007728821.1:30002-30991 GCF_000696425.1 Galeopterus variegatus
GAGTTATTACCCTTTGGTGGTGTGCTTTCTTGATTTTTCATATTTCTGGTATTTTTCCTTTGATGTTTTGTCATTGTGGCAAAGGATTTCATGGTCCACTCTTTCGACACTATTGTCTGGCTGGTATCCTACCAGGGCTGCCAATTTGGCATGGCTGCCTCAGTGCCTGCTCAGTTGCCCACTGGTGCTGTGGGTCTTGGGCCTCTCCAGGGGGTGCCTCTCTGGTCAGTGCACACTCAGCCAGGCTGGGGATGAGGTCTGGCAGTGTCAAGGCCTACCTGCTCACCTGCATGCTAGTGCTGGTGGCGTGTGGTCTCCACTGTTCTCAGGCCTCTCCAGGGGGATGCCTCTGTGGTTGGTGTGGACTCGGCCAGGCTAGGGATGTAGTCCAGTGGCAGTGAGGCTTAACTACTTGGTCATGTGCTCACACTGCAGGGTGCATGGTCTCCAATGGTCTCGGGCCTCTCCAGGGGGACACCTCTCTGGTCAGCACACTCTCAGCCAGGCTGGGTAAATGGTCCAGCAGTGGTGAGGTCTACCTGCTCAGTTGCAAGCTGGTGCTGCAGGCACGTAGTCTCCACAGGTCTTGGGCCTCTCTGGGGCAGCCCCTCTCTGGTCCACATGCACTCAGCTGGGCTGGGTATGGGGTCTGGCAGCATCAAGTCCTACCTGCTCAGTCATGATCTGGTGTCATGGGGTGCATCATGTCTGTGGGACTTAGGCCTCTCCAGGGAGGCACCTCTCTGGTTGGCATGCACTTGGCCAGGCTGGGGATTGAGTCCGGTGGTGGTGAGGCCTACCTACTCATTTGATCTCTGTCTTTTTATTAGTGTATTTAGACCATGAACATTTAAAGTAATTATTGATATTATTGAAGTCATATCTACCATATTTGCTACTGTTTTCTATTCATTGCCCTGGTTCTTGATTCTACTTTTGTCTTCCCTTCTTTTTTTGCCTTTTGTTGTTTATTTGAACATATTATATGA
>NW_007728821.1:31318-32246 GCF_000696425.1 Galeopterus variegatus
TTCTACTTTTGTCTTCCCTTCTTTTTTTGCCTTTTGTTGTTTATTTGAACATATTATATGATTTTGTTTCTCTCTCTTCTGAGCCTATTAATTCTATCTTTTTCTATTTATTTTAGTAGTTGCCCTAGAGTTTGCAATATACATTTACAACTAATCCATTTTCAAGTAACACTATACTACTTCATCGGTAGTGCAAGTACCTAAAAATAACAAAACATTCCTAATTACTCTCTCCAATCCTTTGCATATTTGCTGTCATTCATTTCACTTACATGTGAGTTACAACCTTCAAATACATTGCTGCTATTAATACTTTGGACACACTATTACTTGTTAGATCAAATAAGATTAAGAAAAAGAAAAATTGTTTTACCTTCATTTGTACCTTCTCTAATGCTCTTCCTTTTTTAAATGTACATCTGATCCATACCATTTTCCTTTTCTCTGAAAAACTTCTTTTAACATTTCATTCAGAGCAGGTTTACTGGCAACATATTTTCCCAATTTTTGTGTGTCTGAGAAAGTTTTTATTTCTCCTTCACTTTGAAGATTAATTTTACAAAATATAGAATTCTAGGTTGGTGTTTTTATTCTCTCAACACTTTAAATATTTCACTCCACTCTCCTGTTGCTCGTATGATTTCTGAGAGGTAATTTCTATTTCTACATTTCTGTTATTTTCCTTTGGCTTCTTTCAAGATTTTTTCTTTATCTTTAATTTTCTTCAGTTTTAAAGTGAAATACCTAGGTGTAGCATTTTTTGTTTGTTTGTTTACTGAACCAAATTTTGTGAACTTATCAGTCATTATTGCTTCAAATATTTCTTCTGTTCCTTTTCTCTATTTTCTGTTTCTGGTTTTCCCATTATCCATATGTTATACCTTCTGTAGTTGCCCCACAGCTTTTGGATATTCTGGATTTTTTTTTT
>NW_007728821.1:32725-42762 GCF_000696425.1 Galeopterus variegatus
TTTTTTTTTTAAGATTTTGTTTTGTCTTTTTTCTCTTTGCTTTTCAGTTTTGGAAGTTTGTATTGACGTATCCTTAAGCTCAGAGATTTTTTTCTCAGCCATGTTCAGTCTGCTAATGAGTTCATCACAGACATTTTTCATTTCTGTTACAGTGGGTTTTTAAAAATATATATTAGCAAACATTGTTTTAATACATTAATTTACTAAATTTTTTTGCATGCTTATCATAAACCAGATACATTGCAATGGGCATTGGGGTCACAGTTGTTTATAAGGAACAGTTACTATTCCAGGTACCCTCAACTAGTAGTAGGGATGGGGCAGAACAGATAACTTCAGAATAAGATGGTAAGTGTTATGACAGTATTAAGCAAAAGGTTTCATTATTGCACAAGGAAAGGTCACCTAACCCCGTGTTGAGGAGATAAACAGATACAAAGAATCTATAAAGATTGGCTAAGTGATTCTAGAAGCAGAAAGGACAAAGGCTTTGATGAATTTTTTTAAAAGTGTGGCATATTCAGAGAACTATAAGCAGTTTGGTACCAAAAAACAAGGAAAGAAGGAGGGTTTTATTTAAGACAGGTCTCATGTACTAATACCAAAGAGTATTCTGTATTCCAGAAGTGAAACTTTGGCAGCTGCAGGCTGAATTCAGCCCATGAATGCATTTTCTTTGTTATTTTATGGCTTATCATATTTAAAATATATAAAAATTTCTCACAAAAACTCAGATTAGAAATTCTCCTGAAAAAATCAGGAATCCACACTGCATTAGTGTTGCCTTGTATCAGAGAAGTTGCTTTTGGGGAAAGGAAAGGTGCTTTTATGGACTCCATAATTTTTATTTGTTTCATTCATTTATATAACCTTCCAGGCTATGAAGGTTAATTCTAGTGTCAACTTGATTACATTAAGGAATGCCAAGAAACCTGGTAAAGCTATCTTTTTAGGTGTGTCCATGAGGGTGTTTCCGGTAGAGATTAGTAGGAGAGCCCAAGTGGACTGGGTGGGGAAGACCTTTCCTCAACATGGGTGAGAACCATCCTATCCACTGGAGGCCCAGAGAGAACAAAAGACAGAGAAAAAAGGTGAAGCTCTCTCTCTATCTGCTGAAGCTGGGATATACACTTCTCTCCTGTGGACATCAGAACTTGAGACTCTTCAGCTTTTGGGTTCCAGGCTTTAAATCAAGGACATCATTGGCTTCTCTAGTTTTGAGGCCTTTGGACTTGAACTGAGCCACGCTACTGGCATCCAATTTCCGGATGGCCTACTTTGGGACTTTTCTTCCCAACTGCATGAGCTAATAATTCCCCTGATAAATCCTCTCTCATATATTGATTCTATTGATTCTGTCTCTCCGGAGAACACTGACTAATCCATGGGCTTCTGAGGCATTTTTTGTTGTTGTTATTTCTTTAATTTCTTTTTTTTTGTTATTAGCAAATTCATCATTACAAATCATAATCATTTCCCATGCCCTTCACCTGACCTATCACTCCCCAACCCACCTCCTTCCTTCCTCCACATCACTAATATCCTTAGGTTTGATCTTTCCTTCTGAAAGTTCAACCCTCCACTGTGGTCTCTTTCTTTCTCTTTCTTTCTTTCTTTCTTTCTTGCTTTCTTTCTTTCTTTCTTTCTTGCTTTCTTTCTTTCTTTCTTTCTTGCTTTCTTTCTTTCTTTCTTTCTTGCTTTCTTTCTTTCTTTCTTTCTTGCTTTCTTTCTTTCTTTCTTTCTTGCTTTCTTTCTTTCTTTCTTTCTTGCTTTCTTTCTTTCTTTCTTTCTTGCTTTCTTTCTTTCTTTCTTTCTTGCTTTCTTTCTTTCTTTCTTTCTTGCTTTCTTTCTTTCTTTCTTTCTTGCTTTCTTTCTTTCTTTCTTTCTTGCTTTCTTTCTTTCTTTCTTTCTTGCTTTCTTTCTTTCTTTCTTTCTTGCTTTCTTTCTTTCTTTCTTTCTTGCTTTCTTTCTTTCTTTCTTTCTTGCTTTCTTTCTTTCTTTCTTTCTTGCTTTCTTTCTTTCTTTCTTTCTTTCTTTCTTTCTTTCTTTCTTTCTTTCTTTCTTTCCTGCCTTCCTTTTTCTTTCTTTCTTTCTTTCTTTTCCTTCCTTCCTTCTTTCTTAGCACCCAGTTATGAGTGAGCACATGTGGTATCTCTCTTTCCATGTCTGGCTTATTTCACTTAGCATAATTTTCTCCAAGCTCATCCATGTTGCTGCACATGGCAGAATTTCATTATTTTTTATGGCTGAGTAGTATTACATTGTGTATATATACCACATTTTCCTTATCCAGTTGTCCATCAATGGATGTTTAGGTTGGTTCCATAGTTTGGCTATTGTAAATAAAGCTATGATAAACATGGGAGTGCAGGTATCCCTTTGACATGATGATTACCATTCCTTTGGATATTACCAGCAGTGAGATTGCTGGATCATATGGTAGTTCTATCTGTAGTTGCTTGAGGAGCCTCCATACTGATTTCCAAAATAGCTGTACTAATTTGTAGTCTCACCAGCAGTGTAAAATAGTACCCCTTTCCGTGCATCCCTTTCCCTGCATCCCTTCCAGCATTTGTTATTCATGGTCTTTTAAATAATGGCCAGTCTAACTGGGGTGAGATGATATCTCAACTTGGTTTTGATTTTCACTTCCCTGATGATTAGTGATGTTGAGCATTTTTTCATGTACCCATTGACCATTTGTATGTCTTCCTTTGAAAAATGTCTATCCAGCTCCTTTGCTCGTTTTTTTTAAATTTGATTTTCTTTTCTACTGTATCGTTGTTTGAGTTCCTTATATATTCTGGATATTAGTTCCTTGTCAGATGTATAGCTTGCAAATATTTTCTCCCAATCCATAGGTTGTCTTTCTGCTCAGATGATTGTTTCCTTGGCTGTGCAGAAGTTTTTAGTTTGCTATAATCCCATTTGTTTATTTTTGCTTTGGTTGCCTGGGCTTTTGGGTCTTATTCGTAACATCTTTGCCCAGTCCTACTTCCAGGAGTGTTTCCCCTATGTTTTCGTTTAGTAATTTTATGAATTTGGATCATATTTAAGTCTTTAATCCATTTTAAGTTAATTTTGGTATATGGTAAGAGGTACAGGTCCAGTTTCATTCTTCTGCATATGGATGTCCAATTTTCCCAGCACCATTTGTTGAACAGGCAGTCTTTTCCTGAATGTATGTTCTTGTTGCCTTTGTCAAAGATCAGTTGGCTGTAAGTATGTGGTTTGATTCTCAGGTTTCCTGTTCCGTTTCATTGATCTGATTGCCAGTTTTCATACCAGCACCATGCTCTTTTCATTACAATAGCTTTGTAATTCAATTTGAAGTTGGGTAGTGTTATGCCTCTGGCTTTATTTTTGTTGCTCAGCATTGCTTTGGCTATTTGGAATCTTTTGTTGTTCCATATGAATGTTAGGATTGTTTTCTCTTTCTGTGAAGTACGTTATGTTTATTTTAATTCTGTCATTTCTTTTATATTTTTTCTTAGAATTTTTATCTCTCTACTTACATTACTCATCTGCTTTTGCAAGTTGGCTGTTTTTTCCTTTAGAGCCATTAGCATATTAACCAGAGTTGTTTTAAATTTCTGGTCTTATAATTCCAACATCACTGCCATATCTGTGTCTGGTTCTGGTGTTTGCTCTGTCTCTTCAAACTGTGTTTTATGCTTTGTAGTATGCCTTGTGATGTTTTTGTTGAAAATCAGACATGAGGTACTAGGTAAATGAAACTTTGATAAATGAGCCTTTAGTAATGGGGTAGTAAGGTGTTTGGAAGCAGAAGTGGACGTGTTTTACAGCCCTACAATTAGTTCTCATTGTTTTGGTGAGCCTGCAGCTCTACGCTGTGGATACCACCACTGCTTCTCAGTCCCCCCTCACCCACTCCCTGTACCCCCCACCATTTATGTAGAACAGGATAGCTGGAGGGAGCTGGAGTTGCATGTTTTCCTTTCCCTAGGTTGGTTAGACTTTGATAAAACTCCAGAAGGTTAGGCCCTGGTAAAATAGTTTCTCCTGAGGGCAGGCTTTTTAAATAAGAACAGAATGCTCTGTTGTATTTCAAAATGGTTATTTTTCCCCATACCCTGACAAAAGTGGGAGAAGATTTTTCTCCGGTATTTGCTGTGAGAACTCGATAGAGCTTCTGGAGATAAAACTATTGAAATAGTGGTGCTTTTCTGAGGTTTTTAAGTCTCAAACTTGTGTACATTGAACCTCCAACAATCATCAACTGTAGTTGGTTTTCCTATCCCAGCCCTGGTTCCTATGGGGGATTCTGCTTTTGGGTTTCTTCTCCAGTGAGTGTGATTCTCTGCATCTCCTTGTCTACCTCTCTAATTTTGAGGGCAGTGGTATATACCCTGTGGTTTTGCTTCTTTAATGGATCTAAGAAGAGTTGTTGATTTTTCATTTGTTCAGCTTTTTACTTGTTAGAGTGGACTGATGATTTCCAAGCTCCTTACATGTCAGACTGGAAACTGGAAGTCTTCGAAAGTACTTATTATTTATTCACATTTAATGTTCTTTGTGATACTGATATTTCTAGTTTCACCAAATTTTTAGCATCTTAGAAAATATGGCAAAAAATTCCCCGTATGTTAAAAGGCTTTGTAGAAGAATCAGCATAATAGCACTGTTGACGTAATTAAGCCGACTCATATGTTGTGAATGCCTAGATGTGTCAGGCACTTCTCTGGATGTTCTGACACATATTATCTCACTCAGTTCCCATGCACACCCCTATTTTTACATGGGTAAGAAACAGGTTGAGAAAATGTAAGAGTTTTGCCAAATTTATGCTCTTGGTAGATGGCAGAGTTGGGTTTGAACTTTGTTTCTCTAACTTATTTCTGAAAATAATCATGCTTCCCACCTGAGTATTCTTTCTTCTCCACTTGCTAAAATGGCCATAGTCAGAGGAAAGGGGATTACTTTGAGAAGCTTAAGTGTACTGAAAAAAGTAAAATTCCTACATCTTGTCATAGTTATTAGAATGAGGAATCACAGTGGCTACTAAAAACACGTGGTAAAAGTTATTTGTTCAAAATAATATTAATGCTCTGAGCACCTTGAGAGGCAACTATCAAAATTATTCTACACTTACTGACACCCAGTTAATTTAGCTACTCTGCCTCTATTTAGTATCTTTAATCACTGAAGGATAAATTACCATTTCTGTTCTTACTTGACACTGCTTTCTGTCTGTAAACATACTGTGTATTCTCAGAGATTGTAGACTGAAGTAGTTTTACTCTGAGGAGGGTAATAAGAACTCAAAAGCAAAGTGGGCAAGGGAATATAACCTTCAGCCTTAAAGAAATCATTTTCAATTAAAATAATTTAAATTATTATAGCAATAGATGTAGAAACACTTTTTATATATATATAGTATTATGAGACAAATATATAAATGTAGATTGATATTTTGGCAGCCAGATCTCATTTGAAGTTGTCCAGATCAAAATACAAGACATTTTGAAACTAATGGAGTATAAAATTAGAGTTTAAACTGAAACCACTTTATCTAAGTAAATCTACAAAATGGTAATAGTTGAAAAAGACTGCTGCTATTAGATTTATTTTGGTGTTAATACTATTTCTATAGAGTTTTATAAGGATTGAATTTCATTGTTCTAAAGCAAAAGATTCAGGGAGATATAAATCTGCTATTATAACATTCATCACACTTCGCTGAAATTTCTGTGAGCTCTGAAGAGCCTTGTTCAGGAGATTTTGTTTAAGAAAATTTCTTTTGATTCTTGGGATCAGATGATCAAGAGCCAAGAAACTTGAAGTAGGAAAAACCTTTTTAGTTCTAGAATTTTTCTTAGGCTTTGAACTAGAAAGAAATGTGCCTTTCTAGCAAATTTTGATTCTGTATTTCTTGATACAAGGGTCACCTCAAGTTTTCCTCGTTCCATAATAACCTTAAGCAAATACACAAATATGGTAGGAAGAACATGAGCTTTGACAGGAGGCAAATTTGTTAATGCATGTGTTTTGTCACTTCAAAATAGTGGGCAAAGTAACTATCTCATAGAAGTGGTATGGGAATTAAATGATGTGCTATAACTAAATATCACCAAGCATGGTTTTTGGCATATAGTTGATATTTGATAAACATTTGTTGATTAACTAAATAAATGAAAAATTTTAAATTATGGCAGCCATCCTGCTTTCAGCAGAGAGAAGACAGAAACAGAGCAAAGAGATAAATAGCAATGTAAAAATAAATAAATTAATAAAACAGTGGCTTGACAAAAACAATTATAGATTTATTGACTAAAAAAAGAAGTACCTGAGACACTCATTGCCAAGTTCATAGAATAAGAAGTTTACTGTTTTGATCTGGAATGTAAGAATACTTTGAGAAACAACTAGTCAGAGAGGGCAGAAATTCTGCTTTTATCCCTAGATATTAGCCCAATTGTTGACACATTGATGCTCCACGAACCTTTGAATGAACTGTTAGGAGTTTGAAAGGAAAAATAACTGAATTTCCATTAAAAAATTAGCTGAAAAGTCCTCTTTAATCTGGCAGAAAGGGAGTCATTGGTGACGTTATTAAATGTGTATTGGTGGACAGAAGGAATAGAAACCCATTTGCTGTGAGTGGGGGGTTAACAGAAGATGAGGAAGTGAAGACAAAGTATGTAGATGACTCTTTCTGAGATTTGGCTGTGAAGGAGTGAGGTAAAAAGGAATGGTTTGTTAGGGGGTAAAGGAGAACTTTGCAAGAGCCCAAATCCAAGATAGCGTGTTGGTGGCTTATGAGACGGAGTCAGTCGAGAGTGAAAGACTACAGATACAGCAAAAAGAGAGAATGACTCCTTTTTCTTCATAAGAATTTCTCCTTTTGCTTTCCACTCAAAATCAAATTTCAAATGTTCATAGTTCTGTTGAGAACCTGACAATCTCAGAAACTGTTGACATAAAGACACGTCTCTCCATCTGACAGTGTTGGAAGCCTGATAGACTTTTCATTTCATTGAAGAGGAGAGCAGGCATTTGAACGGGGCAGAAACTGTCCCCAGATAAAATAAAATTAAACATATTTTTAAAAATACACAAGCTCAAATAATTTAGGGTAATGTCTAAAAGTTCACACCACTCAACTAATTTTAAAAAATACTATAAATACAGAAAACATTAAGAGGGAATTCTTGAGAAGCTTGTAATTTTAAAGAGTGTAGGACCTCACTCCACCTGTTTTAAGATTTCAAATAGTTGTAGCCATTATTGATAATATTGTGGATTTTTCCTTTACAACTGAAACTTTGTGCTTTTGAATTAATTATTGATGAATAAAAACTTAAATGATCTCTGAAGAGTTTAACATTTGCAGTGTGGTGAGTACCAAGTAGGGAAAGCATATTTGTTTTGTTTCTTAGTTGTTAAACATTTCTCAACTCTATGGAAATTTTGAAGATGATGTAAAAAGAATATGAATACAAGAATATAAATTATTGTTATTAAATGAAAATGGCTGGTTACTTTCCTCAGGATTTTTTCTCATTCTGTTTTAGAACTTCTTTTTCTTAAAACATAAATATAGATATTATTAATTGTAATCTACCAAAAAGAAAACTAATCAATGCTAAGGACACTTCAAACTCTAACATTTGATGATGCTGTGTTAAATTTCTCCCACTGTAGACTTTAGAGACTTGGTCTCAGCTTTGCACATGTGCTTTATGAGTTAGGAGGTTTCATATTGATAGAATCATAAAAATTTAAACTAGGAAGGGACTTAGGAACCCTTTACTTTATGGCTGTTAATCTCAAGGTGGACTTGAAATGCTATGTAAAATTTCATTCTTATGTTGTATATGTTCAGATTCTCATAGCTGTCATCAGATTCTTAAAATGATTGACATTTTTTAGAAAACCATAGAAAACTACATTTTACAGAAAACTAATGCCTTGAAAACAAAGATTTTCCCCCAAATCACACAAAACTTTAGTTGGAGTGATTTATATTATCATAACATATATTTGGCTGGCCCGGTGGCGCACTGCTACAGTGCGCTGCTTGGGAGCGTGGCGGCGCTCCCGCCGAGGGTTCGGATCCCACATACAGACCGGTTCCCGCTCACTGGCTGAGCGAGGTGTGGGCGCAACACCGAGGGTTGTGATCCCGTTGCCGGTCCCGGTCCGGTACGGGCGCGACACTGAGGGTTGCCATCCATTGCCGGACACGAAAAAAGACAAAAAATAAATAAAAAAATAAAATAAAAAAAAATCATAACATATATTTGACTCTGAAGTCCATAAAATCAAACCAGACATATTGACTTTCTTTACTGCTTAAGTCATTTATCATGGTCAAGTCTTAACTGTTGCATGCTCTATTGGACTGTTTAGGTACTTTGGCAAAGCTTTAATTTTTTTTATAAGAAAAACTCAAAAAGCAAGAGGAGATAGACATTTTTGTCTTTACTGGGAAAAATAAACAAAGGCTATCAAAATGAAGTTTATCAAATTCGACACTGAGAGGAAAGACACATTCGTATTTTGCATTGCTCTGACTCCATGCTAATATGATCAGTTCAAACCTGACAGAAAATGGAATGTGTCTACTATTTTTCTGTTTTTCTATTTCAAAGGTGAAGTGAATAGACGTCTCTGTAGAGCCCAGCTGCTATTTCCATCGACTTAATGAGTTTCTTAGTGCACCCCATTGTGCCTCAGTATTAGAGTAACATATGGCACATTTAACTTTTAAGTATGGATTTATTTGACTTTTTATTGTATTGTGTATTTTCCACCTGTGACTCTATGGTTTCTTTAAAAAATCATATATTTAGATATATATATAAATTGTGCTAGTTGTATGAATATGTGAATAAAATGGCTTTATCATCATAGATGCTACCAATAACTTTGTGTTCTAGAAGAAAAAAAAAAAACTCAAAAAAAAGCACCCCAATTTTAAAGCAATTGTAAATGCTTAAGACTTTTTAAAAAAATACTAAGAATATAGAGAAAAGTACAACAAAAAGGTTGAAAGTCAGTAACTTTATCTATTAGGCAGGATATCATAAAATAATCTCATGAATGGCCTAAAAAATTAAACATGGATTATCTTAATAACATAAAGATATTGAGCCAATGAAAGATATCTTAAGAGCATAAATGCAATCAGAGATTCAGAAAAAATGGGGAGGAGAAACATCAATAAATAGATAAGCTTCTTTATTTTTCTTCTGGTAATGATTTTCTGAACCTCATCTGATAATGAATCTCAAGTTGTATGTCTTCACATAAATCTTACTACACCATTATAAGTGGCTAATTATGGTAAAGCTCAACATGAGAATTAAGTCATTCCCTGGGGCCACCTGAAAGAGTTCAATGTTATCTGCTTATGGCACTGGGGTTTGATGTGCACCTATTATTTTCCAGCCTTTGACTTTGAAGACATTGATCAAAAACTTTCCACCTTCCACCATGCACAATAACCCTGTAAGAGGCCTGACAACACCTCATAACAACCACCTTATGCTCACAAAGAAATGAGTTTCAAAACCAAAAGATGTGATGGCAAGGAGCCAGGGAGCAACTGATTTACCAAATTTACCTCTTCTTTAGAATCCTTGTTGTGAATGGAAGCCATTTTTTACTCACACAGCTTTTTAATTGGAACACTTTTAATAAAAGCTCCGGAAGACAGACTCTAGCAGGGCAAAAGATAGAAGACAAAAGGGCAGAAATGTATAACATCTTTCAAAGTGAGATGTCATCATATTTTGTAACTAAATGGCAAAAAAATATTTTTATTTCCTATGGCAATTTCTCCTGAAGTAAAAGGGATTTGAGGATATTTGAGGATTGATGTATGTATCTTTTTTTTTTTTCTTTTTACATTCAGTCAATGGAAAAGTAGAAACTAACACATTAAAATATCTCTTTTTTTCTAAGTTAACCATTTTGGTTTCCAAAATGGGCATATATGACATTCTTTTTTGCCAATTTTTATTTTATGAAAGTGTTTAATTGTTTTTCTCATGTCAAACGGCAGTATCTCA
>NW_007728821.1:44031-45466 GCF_000696425.1 Galeopterus variegatus
GAAGAAGTTTATTAATGGCTATTATTTTTTCCTTTTAATTAGTTTATCTAGGATGCAATTTTTAATTAAACTTCTTACTTTACTAAACATTAAAGTGCTCAGTGTTTAATATGTGTTATTCATTCTGATACAACTTTTAATAGCCAGGTAAAAAGCTTTCACATTCTTCCTGAATAAAACTGTGTTGCTGTCTGTTTAAGGACTGAATTCCAAGGAAATATTTTCAGATACATTAATTAATGAAGGTGGGTTATATTCAGTGTAAGACAAATCACAAAGCTCATCTCAATCCCTAAGCATGAATTTACTTTAAATATTTTACCACTTAAAAAGAAAAACAAGAGTTTCTTAAGTCCTGAGNTTTTTTTTTTTTTTTTTTTTTACATTCAGTCAATGGAAAAGTAGAAACTAACACATTAAAATACCTCTTTTTTTCTAAGTTAACCATTTTGGTTTCCAAAATGGGCATATATGACATTCTCTTTCGCCAATTTTTATTTTATGAAAGTGTTTAATTGTTTTTCTCATGTCAAACGGCAGTATCTCACAACAGTTACCCCGAGAGGGAAAGACTCATCTTTGAATCAATGTCAGGTTTTGAAAAGAGTGAAACGTATCTAATCTGGCATTGGTTACTCTTGAGAGAGAAAAAAACATGTTTCAAATTTCCAGTGGTATAAATGCCAGCAGAAAGTTTTGCCTTAATTTCTGGCTCACTGTCATGTACATGTGCATGACGGGGTGTTGGGGTGAAAGAGAAAAATGTAATAAGAACTCTATTACTAAAGTTTATTAAGAGAAGATATGCAAAATACAGAGTTTTGAACTTCTCTCTTGCTTTTTCTCTTTTAAACTTCATACATTCTTTTAAAAATGGGACTGTTGTTAACTGAAGAATAGGTACATTTTCAAAGTTGCTAATTAGTTAGCCAATAAGTGCCTCTTCTGAGTAACTACGTTATGAACAACTCTATCTAACAGGTTTCTTTAAGCTAGCTAGACTTCTGAGGAGGAATGTGAGTTTGATAAGGAGTCTGAATGTTAGACTTACCTTGAGGATTTACTCTCCTTGAAAATCTGTTTTCTTGTTTGTAAAATCAGGATAATGTAATTATCCTCAGTAAGGTAACTGTGAGGATTCAATGACATAATATAAAGAGTATTTTTAAAAATTCATGAAAATATTCATATTATCCTTTAATTCTATTTTCCATGAACTTTTTGAAGTACCCTCATATATCCAAGCACAGTGCATGATACATAATGAACAGCTTTTAAAAGGTAGCTCAAATAATGAGAAAGAAAGATGTTTTTCATACATAGAAGATCCTTTAGGATGGTAACATTTTATGAAGAAGTTTATTTTTTATTTTATTTTATTTTTTCCTTTTTGTCTTTTTTCATGACCGGCAACGGATCGCAACCCTCAGTGTCG
>NW_007728821.1:46739-53234 GCF_000696425.1 Galeopterus variegatus
TGAATTTACTTTAAATATTTTACCACTTAAAAAGAAAAACAAGAGTTTCTTAAGTCCTGAGCCCTATTTACACGGTAGACTTAAATCCATTGGAGTAAACTAAATAAAGAGCACAGCTTTTGAACATGTGAATATGTAATTAACCACAATGGCACCAAGGTCTCTGGTAATAGTCTTTAAGTCAACAGCACTCCTTTATAAAGACACGTTTAAATCAGCAAATTCATAATAGTCTAGTAATTTACTCAAAGAACCACCAGGGTATGTTACAATAATTGGAGGTTTTGCCATGCTTTGCTTCAACTTCCTCCTCTCCCCACCCAACCCAAATCATACTCAATCAGAGACTTGCAAAATAGTGATTATCTTTCCATGAACTGAAACCTTGTAGAATTATTTTCCTTATGGAATTCTGTGTTATCATTATTATTTCAGGAGAAAGCAGCATCAATTCCCTAGTAAGAAAACCACTGCCATTTAAAAGAAAAAGAAAAAAAATCATAGAATGATGATGAAATGAACTGTATATTAGAATTCAAACTCATAAAGCTCCTTCAGGAGAAAAAAGTTGGTAACATAAATCAAAAGCTTTATTCTAAAGAGATATGATAATTTGAAATAAAGAATTTTATGCTCACATATTCATCCCCTTCTTATTTAAAACAGGAAGAAAATGAAACAATATAAATGTCTAAAACTAGAAAAAATAAATAATTACGGTATGACTAAATAATAAAAACTTAGATAGCTATTAGAGCTGATGTTTGCAAAAAACTGTTAAAAATGGGAAATGTTTGTGTCAATATTAAGTTAAAAATATTATATATGCAGCAGTATCATAACCTTTTTATATGCAGCAAAAATGTAGAAGTAAATATTCTAACATGTTAATCCATCATATTTGCAAGCAACTATATATATTTAGATTTAAAACATTTTGAAAAATACTGAAATGCAATCAGTGACATGAAAAGTGTAACTGTAGGGTTTTATTACAAAGTTCCCTTTAAGAAAAACATTGTTATAAAATAACATTAACAAAAGGACAGAAAACAAAGTAAACAATGAATTATACTTAAAAAGAAATCACATTTCAGTTTCTATAAACTCCAACGAGGAAACCAGAAAAAGATTAATTTTTAGTACACCGAATGTTACTTTCCCCAAATCTCAGAACATAACAAAAAAGTAATGTGATATTAGTGGCTATTCAGTCAACTTACAAGTAAATCCTGTGGCATCCAGTTTTCATTTTCAAAGACATATTGAGAATTTACCATGTATTGGGCATTTTGAAATGGAAATTAAAAAAATAGGTATGTTTCTATTCTCTGTTGCTAGTTATTTTAAGAATCATTACAACATGAAAAGCCTGAGCCATAAAAAGAACCAATTGATGAATTTGGAGTTGTATCTAAGAAATCTTTGTATAACCCAAGGTTATAAATGTGTCCTCCTATACTTTGTGGTGTTATGACTTACATTTAGGCCTATGATTCATTCTGAGCCAATTTTACATGTGGTGGGAGGTATGGATCAAAGTTATTGTTGTTATTATTATTATTGCACACAGATATACAATTCTTCTAGTAAAATTTGTTGGGAAAAACTATTCTTTATCCACTGAATTGCCTTTGTACCCTTTTCTAAAATTAGTTGTCTGCTTATATGTAGGTGTATTTCTAAATTCTTTATTTTGTCACATGGGTTGATTTTCCCATTGTTACACCAATACTACACTGTTTTGATTACTGTAACGTCATAACAATTCTTGCAATAATTGTAGCCTTGCAAATTTAATATTTTCCAAAGATGTTATTGGCTATACTATGCCCTTTCTTTGCATTTCCCTATGAACTTTAGAATGAGTTTGACAATTTCTTAAAAAAAGAAAAAAGTCTGCTAGAACTTTGATTGAGATTGCATTGATCTACTGATCAATTTAGGTAGAACTGTAACTTAACAATGTTGAGTCTTCTGATACATGGACATAATATATCTCTTCATTTATTAGACCTTTAATTATCAGCATTTTTTTTTAGTTTTTAGTCTTTCATACATTTTATCAGATGTTTTCCTAACTGCTTTATATTTTGGATGCTACTGTGAATAGATTTGTTTCCTATGATCAATTTTTGATTGTCTGATTTTATATTAGTTTATAAAAATACAATTGACTTTGTATATCAATCTTTTCTATCTTCCAACTTTGTAGAAATCACTTCTTAGTTCTAGTAGCTTTTTTTTCAGATTTCATAGGATTTTATACATAGATGGTCATGTCACTTGCAAATAGAATTTTGCATCATCCTTTTTTAATTTACTTTATTAAAATACTGAGTTTATTTCACAAGTATATTTTTGTCTCCCCACCATCTACTATGTCTTATCATAACATTCCATACATACTTAAAATCAAGCAAAGTGTGGAGTTCCATCTTAAAAACTAAACAGGCATTTTTGGACAGCACATTCTTGTCAATGGAACCTGAACGATATTTATCAAACATGATAGGGTAATTCTCACTTTGCACTATAAAAAGGACAGCCAAATATCAACTGTTATGGCAGTGAAGTAAGAAAATTTTAACCAACTGTTTAAACTATTTTCTTAGAGACTTCCTCCACTGCCAGAGATCTTGAATAGCCTCTTGGTCAGTCATCTGGAGGAAATTCTTTACATAACCGATGAACTTGGCTTCCACTTTGGGAAGAGAACCACCTTTTTCTACATTTGCTTGCATTTTTGCTTTAATGTCTTCTACAGAATTAGGTCCTTTCTGTGTTTTAGGAGTTTTTTCCTGTTTTTTGAAGGATTCTTGGCCTTTTTACCTTGGTGTTGACAGTTTTGAGTCTTTTCCATTCTAGTTTGATTTTTGTGCAATTTGGCTGAAGTATCTCATACAGATTTCTTCACTGGAGTTTTTCTTCAGTTTCCTCATCATGAAAATCATCATCATCATCATCATCATCATCATTGTTATTGTCATCTTCATTGGCAGCAAGTTTCACCTTTTTCAGTGGAAGCTTGCTACCACTCCCAGGGGCAGATTGCTTTCCAGACTTACTTAAGAGTTTCACATCCTCCTCCTCTTCATCTACTGATTCTGCATCTTCCTCCACAGCTACTAAGTGCTGTCCACTAATATGCACAGGCCCTGAGCCATGCTTCAACTTTAGGACAATAGGTGGCATTATCTCAAAACCCTCAAGGGAAACCATAGGCTGTACAGACATTTTCAAAGTTGTCAATGGTACTTTAATTGGACTGCCCTCATAATTCATTGCCTCTGCTTCAACAATGAGCAATTCATCCTTTGCACCAGCCCCCTAAACTGACTGTTCTTAAAGATAGCTGGTGCTCATTTTCATCATTATCCACCTTAAAGAGATAATCTTTGTCAGCCTTTAGTTCACAATGGAAAAGAATTTTGGGGGTCTCCAGGGGCTCATGTCCATGTCCATCAAATCTCCCATGGTGTGGTGGCACACACTTAGGTGGGAGAGAAGGCAGACAGAGAGAAACAACTACTGCTCTGCAGAACAGCCACAGAGGACAGAATCACACTAGGGACTGCATCATCCTTTTCCATCTAATGTCTTCCACTTATTTTTCTTGCCTAATTGCATTGGTCAGCATTTCCAGTACAATGCTGAATTGAAGTGATGAGAGCAGATCTCCTTGTATTGTTTCTGATCTTAGCAAAGAAGCTTTTATTCAGTCACCATTAAATATACTGTTTGCTGTAGTTTTCTTTAATTGTGATGTCTTAGTCTTATTTTGGTATCAAGGTAATATTGGTCTCATAGAACAAATTAAAAAATATTTTATCATTTAAAAAAAATCTATTTTTATTTCTATATTGTATACAATCGGTACTATTTTTTTCCCCTTAACATCTGGCAAAATTCACTAGTGCAGTTATCTGATTCTTGAGTTTTCTTTGTCAGGAGGTTTTAAACTACAAAGTTAATTTCCTCAATAAATACAGGGCTTCAGGTTATCTATTTCTCGTTGAGCATTGGTGTGTTCCAAAAAATTGACCCATTTTATCTAGCTTGTTGAATTTAATAACATAAAGTCATCTGTTATATTCCTCTTTTATTTTCTGTATAATTTGTAGTATTTTCACCTCTTTCATTCTTGATATTAGTAGTGTTTATCCTGTATTTTTTTCCCCTTGATTAGTTTAATAGATTTCAGTTTTATTGGTCTTCTCAAAGAATCAACTTTGGTTTCATTGAATTTTTAATTATTTTCCTGTATTCTATTATTCCTGTATTCTTGTACCCATATGATATAGCAATTCCACTTGTGGGTATATACCCAAGGGAATCAAAATCATCATGTTGAAGGGATACTTGCACTCCCATTTTATTTCAGCTGTATTTACAAATAGCCAAGAGTTGGAACCAATGTAGACGTCCATTGGTGGACTACTACATAAGGAAAATGTAGTGTATTTACACAATGGAATACTACTCTGCCATAAAAAAAAAAAAGAAAGAAAGAAATACTGCCATTTGCAGTAACATGGATGAACTTATGAAATAAGCCAAGCATTGAAATGTAAATACCACATGTCTTCATTCTTAAGTAGGAGCTAAATAAAAATAAACAGAGAAAGAAAGAAAGATACAACAATCACAATAATATATTAAACTTTCAAAAGCAAAGAACAGAACAGAGGTTACCAAAAGTGGGAAATGGGGAGAGGGAGAAGGGGTAAGGGAGGAATTGGTAAAGGGCCACAAAAAACGAGTGCATTATATAATGTTGAATATACTAATTATCCTGATTTAAGCATCATACATTGCACACAGGTATTGATATTCAACTCTGTACCCCCACAGATATGTACAATCAACTATTTCAATTGAAAAAAAAAACCATCAGTCCAAAATAAGATAAAAATGAATAAATATGCAACCCATACTCTCTCCCATTTCGCAATTTTTATCTACTTCTCTATTTTTTAGAAATTTCCATGACATTTAACAACATCTAACATACTATATAGTTGTGATTACTGTTTAATTTCTGTCTTGCCTTTGTTAAAATGTGAGCTCTATGAGGGAGGGGGTCTTTTTTATCTTGTTCATGAATGTATCCCAAAAGTACCTAGGAAAGTGATTGCTTTATAATACGTACTCAATAAAAGTTTGAGTAAATTAATAAAAAGTGGATAATAAAGCAAACAAACAAAAAGAAGTATAATGATCTTATATCTGAAAAGTGTTAGTAAAGTAATTAATTTTTTCCCTGGTAATATTTTATCCCTGGTAATATTCTTTGCTCTAAAATCTACTTTGTCTTATAATACTATACTTCAGTAGTACTCCACTGTTAAGATAAATAAATAATTTTTAAAATTTTATTTCAGATTGTTTATTGCTGGTATATTAGAAATATAATGATCTTATATCAGACAAATCTCTATTAAAGTCATAAATTTTTAAAGTTTGAAGTGATCTTAGGACTATCTCACCCACCTGCTTCATTTTGCCACTAAGTGAGACTGGAGAGGTAAAGTTACTTTTCAATACCACAAATCTGGTCATTAGAACTGCCCATACTTTCTGTTAAGTACTACTTGCTTAAACCTATCTCTCTTGATTTCCAGAACAATAATCTTTCCTCTCCAAGCATTGTTACCACAATGGGCCATTAACACAAAGTCCAAAATGGGATATTTATTGTGGAAATAGTTACATTTGTTATACAAATCTAACTTTGGTTCACCAACAATTTTGAATATCTATTTTTCTTTTTTCTATATTTATTTAAATATATAACAAATCTGTTGTTTTGGAGTTTACTTAAGAAAGTTCTTCTGAAATAAAATTCTCATTTTGCATTTTAAATAGGATTTCTAAATGTTCATTTTGCACTCATTTTTATTAATAAAATAATATTTGCTGAGAACATAGGTTTAAGGGACAGTGAAAACACTGTATATCTTATTATATGCATTATTATTTATATATGCTGTGTCATTTAATCCTATGTCATTTAGTGCTATGTCATTTAATAGACATACTGTTTATTCTCATTTTACAGATGAAGAAACTAAAGATCAGAGTTCGATTAGGTAACTTGTTAAAACTGAAACCAGAATTTGAGAGCAACTCTTTTTAATTCCAAATTTGAGAGCAACTCTTTTTAAGCTCTTTTTAAACTCCAAAACCACTAAGGCAGCATTTTCCAAACCTGTCTTCTTTGCCATATATGCATTTATCTGTATGGATCCCTGTTTTTAATTTAAACTGACTCTCATTCTATTTAAATACATTTATTTAAAAATCTTTTTCACTTCTTGAGATGGAAATCAATATCACTTGTCATAATTAAATGGTAACAAATAAAAACAGAATTTACCTGCTAAATTCCATGTTTACTTGCTGAAGTTCTTTTTCATTGTTGTTGAAAATCACGAGTAGCAAGTCATAAAAAATATGAAGACACATTTGAATCAAACTAAACATTTCCTTTAC
>NW_007728821.1:54677-55673 GCF_000696425.1 Galeopterus variegatus
TTGGCTTAAAAGCAATATGATATTTTCCTACAATTATAGGCATTCAATGCAGATTTCAAAATTGCATTTTATAATAGCATATTTAAAGAATGATCTAAATGACTTTTCCCAATACTTTACAATTGAATTGTGAAGTATTTTTGAAACAGCTTTAACAGAATTGCTGACTATAAATAGTTCCAGAAAAGAGATTCATAACCACTTCTTTCAGCAACATTTCAAAATATAATACACACAATCCAAATTTGCATTTGAAAATAAATAGAATGCACAAGAAGAATCCGAATGTGAATTAATTCCTTAATAACATCCATTGTTTTGAAACAGCCCTAAGACCCATTTAAAATAAGACATCTTTCCTGTGAGTAACAAATTTGCACCCTGTCAGACTGTGCTTTCTCACTAGCATTGGCCAAGATCTCATCTGGAAAACTGTACGAAAAGAACTCAAAATCCAAATCTTCAAACTTGCTTAGAAGCGTGGAGCTGGGGAAGGAGAACTCCAATCTTAATTGAAGAAAGACAGTGAAAAGGAGAGGGTGCGAAAACAATTTTTAAATATCTTAGCTGTTCTAAAGTAAAAATAAATGCTACAATAAGACAATGTGTTATTTCAGTAAAAACTGAGATTAGGAGTTGTGTGACGTTGAGGAACTCACGGGGAAGAAGGTGGGACACAAAGGCTTCTCTGGGGGAAAGGACATTTGCAGCCCATCAGGACGCTGTCTGGCGTCTCCCACCGCCCCTCCGCCCTGAAGGTCCCCTGCCTCCGCCCCCGGCCCTGCCCCGGCTTCAGCGGCTGGCCAGTAGCCCGGGTGGGCGGGGTGGCCTCGCAGATCACGGCGACACTAACAGCGCCCCGGGACTCGAAGCGGCTCACTGGGCAGCTGCGTCTCTCAGCGTCTCTAGCTCTAGCCAAGAAGAGCGTCAAACTTGTGTGGCTCTGTGGGGGGAGCGAGCGAGGCCGCCGCCCGTGCTCCCTGCCCGCCGTCCCGC
>NW_007728821.1:56928-57874 GCF_000696425.1 Galeopterus variegatus
CCTGGCCCCTGGCCCCGCCGGGCCCGGCCTTCGGTCGTCCGGACGCAGCGGCCGAACGGAGAATCCCCAGGCTGCGGGCGGCCCTGCGGCTGTGGCTGCGCTGGGACTGGGTGTCTTGAGACAGGCGAGTGGTCTGGCACCCCCGGCTTTTGAGGTTTTCCAGCAAGATTATGCGGAGAAAAAACAAGGTGAGTCGGGCTCTTATTTGCTCGTTGCACAAGAAAGTGATTGTTCCCGGAGAAAAAGTTGAATACGAGCAGCGGTGCTCGGGAGGCAGGCAAGAGAAGTTGCTTAAAAGAAGCACCTAAAGTTCTGGAAAACTGCTCTGAAACATGGACGTTAATGAGGGTGTTAGAGACCCATCACCTTCACTTTGGGAAGGCTTACTGTTTGTTCCTTTAGATAATCGGATAAGATAATGAAAAAGTGAAGCGTGGGTGATCACAGACGAGCAATTCGCCCCAGGAATGGAATTATTCACGCGCAAGTTACTTTGACTTTCTCTGTGAGTAGAACTTCAAGCAGGCATTGAGAGAAAACCTTAGTGAGAGGTGCTGTGTTTCGAGCTTGCTCTGTACTCTTTAAGCTATAAAACCAAAGTTAATCTGATATTGCGTGGGGACCTCGTGTTTGGATGTGCAGTTCTTTACCTGTGCAGCAAACCTTTGGCGCCTGCTAGAAGTGGGGATGAGGCTAAAATCTACCAAACCGTCTTGTTTTTCCTCCCTTCCCTTTAAATTTTCAAGCATTCTTCAACCCAACTGTTTGTCAATCTCCAAAAGTGTAGAAAGCACTAATATTTAAGTTTTAGTTCTTTCCATAGGAAAGAAATTTAGGTTTTCCAGATTTTCGAAACCGTAAGTGTGAATGTCAAATTTCAATATTGAAGATTTCTAATCCAAGGAGTTTTCATTTTTTCCTCTATTTGTTGACTGCCAATCAATTA
>NW_007728821.1:58902-60709 GCF_000696425.1 Galeopterus variegatus
TACCAGTTTGTGTTTGCCTATGCCAACTTTTTGCACATGTTCTAGTTTACCTCAGTAGACAAAATAGACTTTAAACATTTCTCATAAAAGATCAAGTAGGGCTGAAGAAAAAAGTTATTAAGTGAAACTGCTATAAAAGAGTAGCAAAGGTTATAACTACACTGATAGTGTGAGACATTGATTTGTGTATTTTTTTTGTACTAAAGTGTTCTGTTTTATAGGGCTAATTATTTTATTTTATTCTCCGACCTCAGGTGACCCCCCTATGAAAAGCAAACCAATTTTTGATAGGCTACTTCAATGGCTTTCTAAATTGACCACCTCCTCTTACGCAATATCCATGAACTGTAGTAAGGTAGTCTATTTAATTTACTCATTCATTAGACAAAGACTAATAGTGATTCAGATGTGAGTAAGATTTTCCTACACGAGATTTTTCCTACACTTTATGCTCAAAAGAAGGAAGACTATATATATCTAAAAACTACAATACAAAGCATAATATGCAAAGATAAATGCAATAGAAATAAAATAAGCTATAGGAGTTGAGGGAACTGAAAGATAATGTAAATTGTATTACAGTATTTTAAAGAGGCCTTATTTTCTTAATAGTCTTATGCAATCGGCATTCCATTCCATAGATGGTACCATGAGTACAATATAGTGAGAATTATTTTGTGCATAAATTGCTGTGCAGATAAAGCGTTGATATTTTACATGTTTGGGGGCATAGGTAGTGAATCATATTTATAAGTAAAATGAAATGGAGAAGCAATGCCAATCTATCTCCACTTGGCAGATATCATTAGAAAGTTTTATTGTATTATTTAAATTTGAAAATGCTAGAGTCTATAGTTTTTGCAGTAGCAATATACTTTCTTTCATCATATGTTTGACGTAGTGATAGTATTTTGACCCTCAAAGTGTTACATTACACACACTTACTTTAATTAAAAAATAAACTACAGATATTTCTTTGGAATTTAAGACCGCTCCTTAAGAAAACTGGAGAAATACAAGAATATTGTAAATCATGGTTGCGAATCACTGATTTAGGCAATATTTATTTTGTTATATTCATAAACTTTGTAGAAAAAGAAAGTTGGACAGAAATACTATGCATATCTCACTTGATAATTTACCCTTTCAGAGATAAAATATATCTATAGGTAAGAAGAAATGTAAACCAAAATAAAAGTTATTTAGTAAATGTGTGCATTGTTATTATTTTCCTGGTGTTAGCCTGGCAAAAAGGTATTAAAATAGTCTTGTTTTATTAATATGCTTAACTTGTTGAGATAGAAAAAAAAAGATTTTTGTGTAAAGACGCTTTTAGAAAATTGCCCTTAACATTGGAGGGGGGTTATGATTTGACATAAACACCTAATATGCCATTTTTACAAGACACTTTGAAGATCCATATAGATTGAAACAGTATGGTTTATAATTTTCTTCTCAAAATACTTTGGTCAAACCATTTTCTTGAATTTCTTAGAGATGAAAAAGAAAGTACATATTTCATAAAGGATTATGAAAAAATAACAAGTCTGTATCATCTCTCACATAAAATGAAATATTCAAGCTTTAGTATGATTTGAAATTGATACAGCAGTAGTCATTATTCGTTTAAATTTGAAATGAAATGAAATTTTTTTTACATTATTCAAGTAACTTAATTGGAACCTGAAATATGAGCATAAAAACCAGTTACTGAAATTTAGATTTAGTGATTAAATAGAATATTCATTTTTTTTTTTTTTGTGACCAGTAAGGGGATCGCAACCCTTGGCTTGGTGTCGCCTGCACC
>NW_007728821.1:61225-62856 GCF_000696425.1 Galeopterus variegatus
CGCTCAGCCAGTGAGTGCGCGGGCCATCCCTATATAGGATCTGAACCTGCGGCGGGAGTGCCGCTGCACACCCAAGTGCCGCAATCTCCTGAGTGCGCCACGGGGCCAGCCCAGAATATTCATTTTCAAACTAAGATTTTATTTTATTTCATTTGTTTGTTTTCTTATCTAAACCTAATCACTTTATTTAGTTCTTTTTACATAGTGTCATAGTGGGGAAAAACTCACTTAAGTAACAATAAAACTTAGGGGACATTTAGGAAATTCCCAAACCACCACTATGGGGCAAACAGTGTGCAATATTGGTGTTATGTTAACACTTTTGGGTAAAAATAGACTCTCATTTTCTGAGTCCTAAATACTACCACATTTTTATACTGTATATCTTTGTGATTCTGAAATGACATAAGAAATAGAATTTTTTCACCACTATTCTAGTACTTGCATTTCTGAATGATCTTTTAAATTTGAATTATTCATTAAAATGCCTTAGAATGAATAAATATTCCTAATATTTTATGAGTAAGTGGGTTATTTTGTCCAGCATTATTTTTGAGTGGGTAGTGCTATGTTTTGGTAAGTTTTCCCTATATTTGATTTTTTTTTCTTTTTGTCCTCTCTAGAACAAAAAGAGAGTGAGTGTGACTCATGCCAGAGTGGACAAGAAGAACCGCTTTCCAAATCCCATCAACTTTCTCTGGTATCATCTCCTACGTCTAATGGTGTCACTGGGAAACAAAGCATCAGATCGTCTATTTTAGAATACTCAAACAAGCATGGTAGCATCCTGTCTCCTCACCCTGAAGAACAATCAGGAGGTGAAGAGAGTCCCAGATCTTTATCATCTTCTGATCTGGAATCAGGAAATGAAAGTGAATGGGCCAAAGACTTTGCTGCTACCAGAGCCAGCCTTCCCACAGTGTCCTCAAGACCGAGAGACCCTCTTGATATCCTTACCAAGATTTTCCCAAGTTACAGGCGCAGCCAGCTAGAAGACATTCTACAGTTCTGCAAAGGGGATGTGGTCCAAGCCATTGAACAGGTTTTAAATGGGAAAGAATACAAGCCAGACCCCAGAGACCTAGTAAGCACAAGAGAATTGGAAAATACAGCCTTTCAGAGAGCTTCGAATTTTAGTCTAGCTGGAATTGGTTTTAGAACTCTAGCTAATAAATCAGCTTTCTCTCCTCTTCAAACCACATCTGCTCCTTATGGAGGTGATTCCGGTCTCTACAACTTACATCCTAGATTAGGTATCAGTCCATTACGGCTGGCATATTCTTCTCCAGGAAGAGGACTATCTGGTTTTGTGTCACCCTACCTAACACCTGGGTTGGTGCCAACATTGCCTCTTCGGCCAACTTTGGATTATGCCTTTTCAGGGATGATTAGGGATTCTTCCTACTTTCCCAGTAAAGACTCTATAACTGGTGGTAGACTTTATTCCAGACCGAATCAGGACAATCTGTAATAAATCTACCTATTCTTCCTTTCTGGAGTATGTCTAGAAGCATGCAATACACACGCACACACACACACATGCACCCTTATTGATGTACCTGAATATGTGTGTGAGTGGATTACCAGGCCTTAGCAGTGCTTTTTTTTTTTTTTTTTTTTTTTTTTTTTTC
>NW_007728821.1:63396-73751 GCF_000696425.1 Galeopterus variegatus
TTTTACTTTAAGGAATTATCTTTTGTGAAATTCCAGTTTTAAATCTATACTTGTTTTTATTTTATTGAAAAGTGGGTCTTATAGTTGTGAAATGCATCTGTAAGTGTAAAGCAATTCAGCATAATATAAAATGAACTAAAAGGAAGAATTGAAAAATTGAGGTAATTCCAAGTAGTTATTATTTTAAAACTTTTTCTTCTGTTTCTTATTCACAGGAGAGAAAAAAAGTTACTAAAAGTATTTTAAAATATTTTATTTGCAGTTAAATGATTAGTAATAAGTAAAACTTTTGCGAACTTTGGACTCCTTATTCTTTTCTGAATGTCTTATTTTTCATTCTTATTTGCCATTTGTGAAAACAAGTGCAATTAAGAAACGTCCCTTTTTCTGAATGTCTTATTTTTCATTCTTATTTGCCATTTGTGAAAACAAGTGCAATTAAGAAATGTCTCTAGAGTTAGCGTTGTGAATTACACGAAGGCCTGTGAAGTAAATCTTAGGAAATGAGACTGCGCCATCTCCTGTCCACTATCCTAATTGCAACTCAGTTCTAAAGAGTACGAATTGTTTGTTTCCTAATAGTTTAAGCTAACCATTTTTTGAAATAATCATTTTGGATCATGCTACATTAAAATTTTTGTATTGTAAAGTGCACATATACTGTGGATAAGGTTTTTAATTTTTAAGTGTGCTCATGCCTGAATCTGGAAAAAGTATCCCTTTCCATATGTTTAGGACAAGAATATGGCAACCATTCTTAAAAGTAAAAATTTTATTCAGAAAACTAAAATAGCTGCTCAAATAAGTGTTGACTGACTCTAGATAGGTGATGTTTAATGCATGGAAGAGACGTGAGACATATAAGATTTCCAAAGGGGAAAAATTGCCATTAAATTTTAGAGGTATTCTTGAGATTTTAGAAATACTGTTTGTTTTCTATCTGCAACATTTGAAAGCTATTTATTTCAGTCAGTGGAAAGTACCTGGGGAAACTGCTTACAAAACAACTTTGTGAAATTTTCTTTATATGTCGTGATTTTTTTAGAAAGAACAGTAGCTTCATTGTTGTTAGGAATAAATGGAAACCCAGGTGTGGTAAAAGTTAATTGATTAATCAGATGGTATAAACAATTTGAGCAGCATGATTCACTAAACATTTCTTTAATTATATGTATGCGTATGTGTATATGTGTATGTGTTATGTATAGACATATACTAAAGCCCTATCAATTCTATTATCATGAAGGCTTTTCCATGAAACCCATGAGAATATATTTCTAAAACACATTTAAAAAAAATAAAGCATATTTTGCTAGAAATTATCATACTAATTTACTGCAGAGTATCTGATGCTGATTTAGGATGTAAATATGTTTAATAGATTATGCATTAATTTTAATGGTGTGAATGTGAGAAAGCAGATCCTGTAAAATTTTAATGTATTCAATGTTCATTTATTATAAAAAATGTCTTAATTCTAAGCTTAAATCATAGTACAATATATGGCAAGTAGTTGACATTCAATTAATATATACAGAGTAAAGAAATCATTTTGGATAAAAGTTCTCTTTGAGACTCTGATAAAGCCAAAAACTCTACAAAATGGCCTAGAAGCTCACAGTTCTGTACATGATCTCATGGGGTTCTTGCATCTCCTTAATGCTGTTCAGGTTAGAATCCTTGTTGATTTTTATGTTGTTTCTATAGCATTAATTCACTTATTAAATACTTTTTTTAAAAAAAGTCCTATATCCTATAGAGGAAACCAAATGTAAAATATTGTGTTCTTTTGAACTGGAAAGAACATTCATTTTAGGCAGTATTCAATTTTTTAAAAATAATCTTATAATCTTAAAACAAGTTAATTTACATAGTGCTTTATATATTCCACATCTTTTATAATAATTCTAAGACTTAACTAGTCTTAAAAAATAGGTCATTTGTCCAACCATTAAATGGTATGTGAGGAAACTGAACCTCAACAGTAATATTATCCATTCCCAAGGTTAATAGTATGAGTCATCAGGAGTGGAGTTACTTACTTCAGCAATTTCAGACTATAAGGTTCAAGGAAGGATTCATGTCTGTTTTGTCCACTCACAGCCTTTACAGTGTCTAATACATTATAGTGCTCAAATAATAGTTTTCAACAGACTGAATTAAATAAAAGATGAAATCACCTACTTTGCACCATGCACTACGCTGGACACAAGAGATAAAGATTAAGATACAAGACCTGTTTTCAACAGACTGAATTAAATAAAAGATGAAATCACCTACTTTGCACCATGCACTACGCTAGACACAAGAGATAAAGATTAAGATACAAGACCTTGCCTCAAGTTGCTCATGGTCTATATTGCCTACAAAAACAACCAACCAACCAATGTTGTTACTATTTGATAATGTTAGTGAGTTCCTTGTAATCTTGACATTTATGTCCATCAATGCTGCTTGAGGCCTGAACTCCTAAGACACTAATTAAGGATGGGAAGGAAGGGGGATATATTTTAAGAGCAAGAATATGACAAAAATGAATTGGGTTTATTTTGCATGGTTTAGAGGGCATAGAATGTAAAAATTTCATGCAGAGAAAACTCAAAATAACATAAGGAATGACTTTTTCTCAGTTAAGAATTGTCCAAGACTGAAATGGCTGCCTTGTAAGACAATTCGTCCCATATTCATTGAGTATACCATGTAGATAACACCAATCAGACACCCGATTGATGGGATTTTTTATTACTGCTCCAGTATTGGGACTGAATCATTAATAAGCTAATCAAAAGCATGATAAGTATTTGTTAAGGGAATGAATGAATTTCAATTCTAGGACCGTGACAATAGAAACAGCCAACCATTATTTGTCAGTAGAAGAGTGCAGTTTTTCTCATCAGAACTTTTCCTATATAGCTTTTTGAGAGCAGGTAATGAAAGGAAGACACAGAACACTGAGCCTGATTTACAAGGGATTCAGATCGAGGTTAGTGTGAGGTATACGGGCATGAGAAAAAGCAGGAGGGCTAAAAGAAGACATGGACAACACTGAACATGCACTTTAATTAAACTTCTATAGAGTACACACCAATGTCCTCCTAGAAGGAACACTTGCTTTGGAGTTGAGGAGACCTAGGATGGACTTATCAGCTGTACCACTGTGCGGGTTACTTTACTCTCTGGGCATTTGTTTCTTCTCAGTAAAACAAGGAATAATATCTAACTTGCAAGATTCAGGGAAATAAAAGACAGCTTAGGTAAACTGCAGAAGACAGCAATATTTATATACTTGATGCTGAGTAAATAACTCTCACCGTTACTACTTTGTATTAAGAAATTATCTTTGCTCCCTGGTGGCCATCTCTCCACAAGGAGTACTGTAATTGCATTTAATCCACTTAGTGGAAGTGGAACCCAAAGGGCAGCCATCACCAGAGGCACATATAGGTTTAGTTCCAGAGGTATAGAGGCACACAGTTCTGTACATGATCTCATGGGGTTCTTGCATCTGTTTGATTGTTCTTTCATAGGTGAGCCACACTTTCTTAACATATTATTGTATATGTTATTTGGATTCTTTAAAGGGGTATGTGAAGAAAATGAACAGCAAAACCACAGTTTTGTGTTCATGCTACATTTGTCTTTCAGGAAAACAGAATCTTTATAAGTATGTGTGGAAATAAGGGGGTTATAGAAATTTGACCTAACACAAACCAAAAAGGAGCTGGGAAGTGAAAGTCTGGAAGATGCAAACTGGCAGATCAGAGAATCACTAATTAATCTACTTAAAGCACTGGTGTGGGTGGACAATGGTAAGCTGTGAAGAAAATCTGTGGATTCCAGCTATCCAGTTATTCAGGTGGTTCCCAGGTAGGGGCTATGAATGGGGTCTGTAGGAAGCTCCTTTGCAGCACAGGTGCAAGCTCTGTGGGATTGCAAGTAAGCACCGGGTGGGGGGCCTGCGCCACCATGGGTCAGCGAGGTCAGCGGGCAGGAAGAAAGCTGGATGTGGAATGAAGTGAGACCAGCTTGGAAATCAGTGGCTATCCGACTTCGATGACTCTGTTTCACTCCTACCTTACATATCTCACCATAATTCCTTTTGGGGACAACTCTCACTCTGAACAAAACAGGAAAGGGGGTTCTGGGAAATGTAGTTCTCAGTCTTAGCCAAACTGACTCAGCACAGTATAGTACAGCGTACTCCTTGTCAATGTGGCTTCCATACTCACGGATATTAAACACATTTACTTCCAAACGAGGGCAAAAACAAAGGCAATCTTTCACCTAAAATTGACAAAACTATTCTTTGTACAACAAAAACCTAAACCTCTCCCCACAACAGGACACAAAAAGTGATTTATCCATCTTTGAGTTTTGTTCATTCCTTTTGTAACCAGTCAAATCCCCTCTTGAATAGCCCATAAATTTAATTCTGAGATATAGTCAACCACTATTAATAAATATTTGTTAGTAGGGAATTGGGAAAGGGGGAAATTGATGCACACACCCACACACATATATATACTTACTTTGAAGTAACGATGAAATGAATACTCCTATCTCCTGGAGCTCTCATGATTGGTCATGGGACCATCACTGGTCATGGGATCACAGATGTATTTACAATTTTCTTTTTCCACTACTCATTTTATATTTCCTTTGTTCCCAGAAAGTGTGTCAGTTAATTGTGGTTACTTATTTGATGGGGTAACCCAGCTCCTCAATTCTGAAGTGTGGGACATTATTGATCCTGTCTCTATTAGGTTGTTGTAGCTTTCTATTAGCTTTCACCACAAAATATTAGAAGACTAAGTGACACTCTAGAGCATCTCCTGCATACAGGTGATACTATTTCTTGCCTCTTTCCTGTTGTGTCATTGGCATGAGGTGCCCCAAATAGCCAGTGTTAGTCTCAGGTTCCAATACAATGTTGTATTCCTTTATGGAATGAATTCTTCTTTGGGAAGTGAGACCTCTAAACCAAAAAAAAAAAAAAAAAAAAAAAAAAAGCTAGAAGTTGTAGGGAAAGGAAACAAAAACAGTAGTGAATGATTAGGATTTATATAAAAGGAACCATTATTACATATATCTACGCTGTGATTTCCAGACTTATGCATCCTGGGTATAGGAGAAACATCACTACATATTTATAACTGATTCATAGCATATTCTACAACCAGAAAGACATTATTCCTGATCCAGACAGTGCTTTCACCAGCTGGTACCATAACCGAGTCTTCCAAAGGCCATTCCATAATTTTATTAGGCCAGCTGTTTCAGGATAAGGAGAGCATGATTATACCAGTGAATTCCATGAGCATGAGCTCAATACTGTACTTCATTTGCTATAAAATGAGTTTTGTCAGAGTAATGTTGTATGGAGTACTATGAAGGTGAAAAGGCATTCTGTAAGCACACAGATGGTGGTTTTAGCAGAAACATTAAAGGTAGGAAAGGCAAAACCATATTCAGTATAAGTATTTTTTTCCAGTGAAACAAAGAGCTGCTCCTTCAATGATGGAAGTGATCCAATGTAATCAACCTGCCACCAGGTGGCTGGCTGGTTCCCCAGGGAAATGTTGCCATTTCTGAGGCTCAGTGTTGATCTCTTGGCAGGTTAGGTACTCAGCAGTGACTCTAGCCAAGTTGGCTTTGGTGAATGAAAGTCATGTTGCTGAGCCCATACGTAAGCTCCATCTCTGCTTCCATGATCATTCTCTTCATGAGCCAATTGAGTAATTATGGGGATTAAGGGTCACCTTGTTCATACGATTACTAAGATATTCCTCTTCAGAAGCTTCTCTTTGGTGAACATTTTTATGTGACAAAAATATCCTCATATTTTGTGCCCATTTAGTGAGGTCATCACACATACCTTTTCTTAAGACCTTGTTAACGATTTTCCAATAATGTTTCTTCCAAGTTGCTGACCATCCAGCCAAACTGTTAGCCATTGCTCATGACTCATTCGAGATATGCATCATTATCCATCTGTCTCCAGGCAAAATAACAATCAGATGCACAGCTTGAAGATCTTCCCATTGGAAAGACGGTGTTCACCACTGTCCTTCACGGCCACACCTGTAGTGCTGCAGCTGTCCACCTCAGATAGTGCCAGAACAGTGTACAGAACTGTTTATCTGTGCAAAAGGATCAAATTGTTCTTCCTCATTGTGCTGTCACAGACAACTCCACATGAGAGAGTGTAGGCAATGTGGCAGGAGTAGAAACCATGGGAATTGAGCCACTTTTAATACAGCTTATTTGTGACTTCAAAACCTGTGGAGAAAAACCAATCTATTGCTTCCACTTGATGGAGGACTGCTATATAAGGCTTGGTGAGTTAGACAACGCCATGTTAATATGAATACTTAAGGCCACATGGTTGGTTGATGGTCAATACTAAGTATTAGGACTCTAGCCTAATACTTAGTACAATACAAAAGTAAAGATCAAAAAAGCAAAGACTTGTTCTATGAAAATATTAATAGCCAGACAAATCTTTATCGAAATACCCACCAAGAAAAAAAGAGAGAAGGCAAAAATAAAATATATTACAAGTAACACAGGAGACAGGACACCAGATTCAGCAGAGAGGAAATAAATCATGGCAATATTAAGAATGCTATTTTTTTTTGAAAATTACATTAATTGTGCACATTTTTAGAAATTATTTAAAAATTGGTGGAATTGAGAAATTAAATAAATGGAATATGTAATTATAAACAAAACAAAACAAAACAAAACCCCAGTCTTCTACTTCCTTGAGAACATCAGATCCACAGAGCTTCTGGCAAGTTGTACCAAACGTTCAAGGAACATATGATCTCTATCTTATGCAAATTCTTTAAGAACATACAACAAGAGAGAATGTTTGTTAAACTTGATATCTGAGGTATATCTTGATGCCAAAACATGATAAGTGCTGAAAAGAAAAATGTCTTTATGCAAAAATTTTAAATCAAGGGAAATTAGAAAATCAAAGTCACCTACATATTTAAAAATAATACACTTTAACTATATATTTCAGGAATACATAGCTTAAAATTATTAAACTTATCAGTATAATTTCCCCCATTAATAAGTTTAAAAAAATTATCTACAGATGTTGGAAAATTTTGATACATTTCAATACTAGTGATATTGTTCGAATGTTTGTCCCCTCCAAAACTCATGTTGGAACTTAATCTCCAACATGGTATTTGAAAGGTGGGGCCTTTAAAAGGTGATTGGATCATGAGGACTGTACTGTCATGAATTAACTAATCCATTCATAAATTAAAAGTTTAAAGATTTAAAGGGTTATCAGAGAGTAGACTGGGGAGTCTTATAAGGAGAGAAAGAAAGCACGTGGAAGTGCACACTTGCACAGCGCTCATTACATGATAACCTGCATCACCACAGGACTCTGCAGAGAGTCCCCACCAAGAAGAAGGCCCTCACCAGGTGTTCCTCCTGGACCTTGGATTTCCCAGGCTCCGAAACTGTAAGAAGTAAATTTTATTTTTCAATAAACTATCCAGTTTCTGTTATAAGCAACAGAAAACAAACACAGCTAATTTGTAATAAGCCTTTTACATAACTAGAAATAGAAACTGAGAATGACTTATTTTTACTGAATGGTTACCATGTTCCCATCTTTATTTTATGTATATGTCTCAGTCTTCTTATCTGACAATTGGGATAATAATAACACTTTGCTCAGAAGACTCTTGGGTGTGGAGGGGGTAGATTAAATAAAAAACACACCTACATCAATCACTTCAACAATGAGTAGCATTAAGTCTGTGTAAATGAAACTTACACTTTTTAAAAGATTTACAGTTTGGATGACAAAACAACTCATTTGTTCTTGAAAAATGGTGCTATATCCCACAGCCCTGTGCTTCAGATTTTTACATGGTGGCAACAGCAGGCATTAGGCGATGTCAGCTGTGTCTTCTTCATCCTGGACATGCTCTCATAGATGTATTTTGCCATTTACACCTTGCTTAGACGAATGAACAACTCTATGAGGAGTGATTTTAAAGTTTCCACTTGAGGGAGCTGTCGACTTCTGTGGGAATTGAAATACCACAAATATCCAGTTACACAAGGAACCTCTTTTGGGAGCCAGATTTAACTTGTACTGTATTTCTAATCTATTGCAGTGATGTGTTAGCTTTCCTTATTGATTGGTGCTCCAGGTGAATGCCATCCTGACCTGTGCTGAACACTTTATATTAGCTATTTCATGACATTTTCATTAATCCTCTCAAATATCTTGAGGAGAATATTTATCCCAATTTTATAAAAGAGTAGACAGCCTGAGAAAGGTTACGTAATTCTCTCAATTTAACTTAAACAGTGTGTGATATAAAACTTAGACTTAAGCCTAGGCCAGCCTAATTACAAAACTAGTTTACATCTAGTTTACCTCCTTTCATGTTGTCTTTCACACACACACACACACACACACACACACACACACACACAGAGATATATGTGTATGTATTTATATGTACATGTTTATAAGAAATTTTATATGTGATTTTGTGTATATATGTTTTTATGTATGCATTTTTGTGCATATATAATATATAAATGTAATTTTACAATTTAATGAGAAAATATATATAATATTTATGCATAAATATTACATATAAATATATTTATAATATAAAAATGTAGGATTCATTGGGGAAGAACCGATGTATTTTTCTGTATAAATATATATTCATATAATATTATGTTTACATATTATTTACTTGCCCACTAAATTGTAAAATTACATTTGAGTTATATTTTAAAACAAGTCCAAATTAAATATCTTGGTGAAGAAACCACACAGATACAACTGTTTGCCTGCAGAGGAAATTCTGTTTTCTTGCTGTATAATGCAATAAATGTGCTAAAGTAGAGCCAACATGCCCAACTGTTGTATAGCATTGGCAAGCTAAAATAAAACACCAAATTACTGTCTGGAAACAAAACACATTTTTGTTGCTACCAAGAGTTGCTTTAACTAAAATGAAAGCACCCCAGCCCATTTAATAGGTGAGAATTTTTCTTTTCCCATTTCTTGCAAAATTGAATTAAGTAAAATCTATAACATTACTTGTATTTATAGAGACTCAATTCCTGGAGCAGATTAAGCCACTAATTTATATAAGTCACTATTTTTCAATGTAAGTAAAAGCAAAAGAAATTATATGTGCTATTTCATTTATATGCAAATATATAAATATCCTTCCAGGTTACCCAATTTGTGTTTGCCACCCCTCCCCCTTTTCTAATGGTGTCCAGATTAGATGCTCTTTTTTCAAACTTTTCAAACTTGAGCAATCTTATTAACAGAAAGGAGACTGAGAATAACATCTAAATAATTATTTTTTGAGCTTTGTGTAAGTGAGCACTTTCTCCATCATAATCATTAAGGAAGCATTTATTGGATGCCTGTTGTGTCTGGGGCATTGTGTTGAGCAGGTATAAATCATGTTTCCTGCCCTTTTTGAAGGAAGACTCAGCGGTGGAGGAATAGAAGGTAATCTTATTTGATGGGAAGGGCTTTGGGAGTGAGGGAGGTTGACATTACAGAAAGGCTCAGTCTTGACCTGGATGTCCACACTTCACAAAACATTGCCCACACTGTGCTTTGTTAACTCCAGAACAGTTGACATGCTCCAGGCATTTTGAGGAGAAAAAATGGCCCTAGATGGCTATGGAGGTGCATTTCTCATCACTTTTTGATAGGTTAGCAAGAAGCTGGCTCAGCAGGTCTGAGTTAATTCAAGAGAAGAGCAGGCTGATACTGAAGACTGAGGCTCCTCCCATACTCCAATTATTTCTAACAGGGCCACTTCCCTCACTAGGAAGCCACTGCTATTTTTTGGTAGCCTAGGTGTGCCCTGCAATACTGCTTTGCCACTTTTTCTCTACGTAGTGGGTTATGGAGGCAGATCCTTCCCTGGAGCTTTTTCATGTTGCATGTAATATAGTACACCCAGCCAAAGCACAGTCACCTCTGTGGGGTAGATGAGACTTTGAGAGATTGTGTGTACGCTGCTACTTTGTTTTTAATTTTTTTAAAAAATACATTGTATCTGAGTGGCAATAAAGGGTGTGTAATTGTACCCTCTTTATATGATGCATTTGTTTACAGAATGCCATGTATGAGAATGTAGGGCAAAAACTACCAAAGCAATTATAATTAGAGTCACAGTAAAAATAATCTTTTCTTCAAAGTCTGGCCACATCACCTGTGTGCAGAACCAACTAATTCACAACCTGTGAATGGATTTGCAGAAATATTCCAACAGCCTAACTACTCTTTCTGTGCTTGCTATGAAGGGACACATTTAGGAACCCAGACCATG
>NW_007728821.1:74575-81418 GCF_000696425.1 Galeopterus variegatus
TAAAAAAAAAAAAAGCTAGAAGTTGTAGGGAAAGGAAACAAAAACAGTAGTGAATGATTAGGATTTATATAAAAGGAACCATTATTACATATATCTACGCTGTGATTCCCAGACTTATGCATCCTGGGTATAGGAGAAACATCACTACATATTTATAACTGATTCATAGCATATTCTACACCCAGAAAGACATTATTCCTGATCCAGACCGTGCTTTCTAGTAGTGAATGATTAGGATTTATATAAAAGGAACCATTATTACATATATCTACGCTGTGATTTCCAGACTTATGCATCCTGGGTATAGGAGAAACATCACTACATATTTATAACTGATTCATAGCATATTCTACAACCAGAAAGACATTATTCCTGATCCAGACAGTGCTTTCACCAGCTGGTACCATAACCGAGTCTTCCAAAGGCCATTCCATAATTTTATTAGGCCAGCTGTTTCAGGATAAGGAGAGCATGATTATACCAGTGAATTCCATGAGCATGAGCTCAATACTGTACTTCATTTGCTATAAAATGAGTTTTGTCAGAGTAATGTTGTATGGAGTACTATGAAGGTGAAAAGGCATTCTGTAAGCACACAGATGGTGGTTTTAGCAGAAACATTAAAGGTAGGAAAGGCAAAACCATATTCAGTATAAGTATTTTTTTCCAGTGAAACAAAGAGCTGCTCCTTCAATGATGGAAGTGATCCAATGTAATCAACCTGCCACCAGGTGGCTGGCTGGTTCCCCAGGGAAATGTTGCCATTTCTGAGGCTCAGTGTTGATCTCTTGGCAGGTTAGGTACTCAGCAGTGACTCTAGCCAAGTTGGCTTTGGTGAATGAAAGTCATGTTGCTGAGCCCATACGTAAGCTCCATCTCTGCTTCCATGATCATTCTCTTCATGAGCCAATTGAGTAATTATGGGGATTAAGGGTCACCTTGTTCATACGATTACTAAGATATTCCTCTTCAGAAGCTTCTCTTTGGTGAACATTTTTATGTGACAAAAATATCCTCATATTTTGTGCCCATTTAGTGAGGTCATCACACATACCTTTTCTTAAGACCTTGTTAACGATTTTCCAATAATGTTTCTTCCAAGTTGCTGACCATCCAGCCAAACTGTTAGCCATTGCTCATGACTCATTCGAGATATGCATCATTATCCATCTGTCTCCAGGCAAAATAACAATCAGATGCACAGCTTGAAGATCTTCCCATTGGAAAGACGGTGTTCACCACTGTCCTTCACGGCCACACCTGTAGTGCTGCAGCTGTCCACCTCAGATAGTGCCAGAACAGTGTACAGAACTGTTTATCTGTGCAAAAGGATCAAATTGTTCTTCCTCATTGTGCTGTCACAGACAACTCCACATGAGAGAGTGTAGGCAATGTGGCAGGAGTAGAAACCATGGGAATTGAGCCACTTTTAATACAGCTTATTTGTGACTTCAAAACCTGTGGAGAAAAACCAATCTATTGCTTCCACTTGATGGAGGACTGCTATATAAGGCTTGGTGAGTTAGACAACGCCATGTTAATATGAATACTTAAGGCCACATGGTTGGTTGATGGTCAATACTAAGTATTAGGACTCTAGCCTAATACTTAGTACAATACAAAAGTAAAGATCAAAAAAGCAAAGACTTGTTCTATGAAAATATTAATAGCCAGACAAATCTTTATCGAAATACCCACCAAGAAAAAAAGAGAGAAGGCAAAAATAAAATATATTACAAGTAACACAGGAGACAGGACACCAGATTCAGCAGAGAGGAAATAAATCATGGCAATATTAAGAATGCTATTTTTTTTTGAAAATTACATTAATTGTGCACATTTTTAGAAATTATTTAAAAATTGGTGGAATTGAGAAATTAAATAAATGGAATATGTAATTATAAACAAAACAAAACAAAACAAAACCCCAGTCTTCTACTTCCTTGAGAACATCAGATCCACAGAGCTTCTGGCAAGTTGTACCAAACGTTCAAGGAACATATGATCTCTATCTTATGCAAATTCTTTAAGAACATACAACAAGAGAGAATGTTTGTTAAACTTGATATCTGAGGTATATCTTGATGCCAAAACATGATAAGTGCTGAAAAGAAAAATGTCTTTATGCAAAAATTTTAAATCAAGGGAAATTAGAAAATCAAAGTCACCTACATATTTAAAAATAATACACTTTAACTATATATTTCAGGAATACATAGCTTAAAATTATTAAACTTATCAGTATAATTTCCCCCATTAATAAGTTTAAAAAAATTATCTACAGATGTTGGAAAATTTTGATACATTTCAATACTAGTGATATTGTTCGAATGTTTGTCCCCTCCAAAACTCATGTTGGAACTTAATCTCCAACATGGTATTTGAAAGGTGGGGCCTTTAAAAGGTGATTGGATCATGAGGACTGTACTGTCATGAATTAACTAATCCATTCATAAATTAAAAGTTTAAAGATTTAAAGGGTTATCAGAGAGTAGACTGGGGAGTCTTATAAGGAGAGAAAGAAAGCACGTGGAAGTGCACACTTGCACAGCGCTCATTACATGATAACCTGCATCACCACAGGACTCTGCAGAGAGTCCCCACCAAGAAGAAGGCCCTCACCAGGTGTTCCTCCTGGACCTTGGATTTCCCAGGCTCCGAAACTGTAAGAAGTAAATTTTATTTTTCAATAAACTATCCAGTTTCTGTTATAAGCAACAGAAAACAAACACAGCTAATTTGTAATAAGCCTTTTACATAACTAGAAATAGAAACTGAGAATGACTTATTTTTACTGAATGGTTACCATGTTCCCATCTTTATTTTATGTATATGTCTCAGTCTTCTTATCTGACAATTGGGATAATAATAACACTTTGCTCAGAAGACTGTTGGGTGTGGAGGAGGTAGATTAAATAAAAAACACACCTACATCAATCACTTCAACAATGAGTAGCATTAAGTCTGTGTAAATGAAACTTACAAGTATATGTCTCAGTCTTCTTATCTGACAATTGGGATAATAATAACACTTTGCTCAGAAGACTCTTGGGTGTGGAGGGGGTAGATTAAATAAAAAACACACCTACATCAATCACTTCAACAATGAGTAGCATTAAGTCTGTGTAAATGAAACTTACACTTTTTAAAAGATTTACAGTTTGGATGACAAAACAACTCATTTGTTCTTGAAAAATGGTGCTATATCCCACAGCCCTGTGCTTCAGATTTTTACATGGTGGCAACAGCAGGCATTAGGCGATGTCAGCTGTGTCTTCTTCATCCTGGACATGCTCTCATAGATGTATTTTGCCATTTACACCTTGCTTAGACGAATGAACAACTCTATGAGGAGTGATTTTAAAGTTTCCACTTGAGGGAGCTGTCGACTTCTGTGGGAATTGAAATACCACAAATATCCAGTTACACAAGGAACCTCTTTTGGGAGCCAGATTTAACTTGTACTGTATTTCTAATCTATTGCAGTGATGTGTTAGCTTTCCTTATTGATTGGTGCTCCAGGTGAATGCCATCCTGACCTGTGCTGAACACTTTATATTAGCTATTTCATGACATTTTCATTAATCCTCTCAAATATCTTGAGGAGAATATTTATCCCAATTTTATAAAAGAGTAGACAGCCTGAGAAAGGTTACGTAATTCTCTCAATTTAACTTAAACAGTGTGTGATATAAAACTTAGACTTAAGCCTAGGCCAGCCTAATTACAAAACTAGTTTACATCTAGTTTACCTCCTTTCATGTTGTCTTTCACACACACACACACACACACACACACACACACACACACAGAGATATATGTGTATGTATTTATATGTACATGTTTATAAGAAATTTTATATGTGATTTTGTGTATATATGTTTTTATGTATGCATTTTTGTGCATATATAATATATAAATGTAATTTTACAATTTAATGAGAAAATATATATAATATTTATGCATAAATATTACATATAAATATATTTATAATATAAAAATGTAGGATTCATTGGGGAAGAACCGATGTATTTTTCTGTATAAATATATATTCATATAATATTATGTTTACATATTATTTACTTGCCCACTAAATTGTAAAATTACATTTGAGTTATATTTTAAAACAAGTCCAAATTAAATATCTTGGTGAAGAAACCACACAGATACAACTGTTTGCCTGCAGAGGAAATTCTGTTTTCTTGCTGTATAATGCAATAAATGTGCTAAAGTAGAGCCAACATGCCCAACTGTTGTATAGCATTGGCAAGCTAAAATAAAACACCAAATTACTGTCTGGAAACAAAACACATTTTTGTTGCTACCAAGAGTTGCTTTAACTAAAATGAAAGCACCCCAGCCCATTTAATAGGTGAGAATTTTTCTTTTCCCATTTCTTGCAAAATTGAATTAAGTAAAATCTATAACATTACTTGTATTTATAGAGACTCAATTCCTGGAGCAGATTAAGCCACTAATTTATATAAGTCACTATTTTTCAATGTAAGTAAAAGCAAAAGAAATTATATGTGCTATTTCATTTATATGCAAATATATAAATATCCTTCCAGGTTACCCAATTTGTGTTTGCCACCCCTCCCCCTTTTCTAATGGTGTCCAGATTAGATGCTCTTTTTTCAAACTTGAGCAATCTTATTAACAGAAAGGAGACTNTTATATGATGCATTTGTTTACAGAATGCCATGTATGAGAATGTAGGGCAAAAACTACCAAAGCAATTATAATTAGAGTCACAGTAAAAATAATCTTTTCTTCAAAGTCTGGCCACATCACCTGTGCGCAGAACCAACTAATTCACAACCTGTGAATGGATTTGCAGAAATATTCCAACAGCCTAACTACTCTTTCTGTGCTTGCTATGAAGGGGCACATTTAGGAACCCAGACCATGAAACAAACTTTGATTCAGGCATATCGAAGTAGAATTTTTTTGAGAATATATCAGTGGAAGTGTTAATGTTAGATAAAATCTTATAAATTTTAACACTGACCTTTAACATTCCAAGAGCAGGAATTGCCCGAGGCTTGCTATTGTCATTACCTCAAGTTCTGGTTGAACAATATAAATTTTAACACTGACCTTTAACTTTCCAAGAGCAGGAATTGCCCGAGGCTTGCTATTGTCATTACCTCAAGTTCTGGTTGAACAAGCTTTCACTTGGCCCTCCAGAGGCACTCCTGATGAAATCACTTTGAGAAATGTCAGAACTAGATAAAACATTTTTGTCTACATAATGCATGACAGGCAAACCTAGTGGGCTGACGTCAAAAACATAAAACCACATCATGGACTTGTTTGAAATGCTTTGCCTATCATCTCTACAAATATAGGACCATTTAAGATTCAGCTTCCTGGCTAAGAGCTCACAAAATTCAAAAGACATACAGGATTGATAGCGTTGATGACTGCTGGCGCTTTTAGTTGGAGACGTTGCTTTCCAAAATCTGGAGACCAAAAGGGATAGTTATATAGTCCTAGGAAAATTGCAAGCAGAAAGTCATACAAAAGATAAGTATACAAAAAAGTACCTGGAATGTAAAGTCTCTTGGCAATGACAGCCATTTTAGCTCAATTAAATCTGTAACTAACCAATTGATTTATTGTTCACATATTAAGATGTCCTTGTTTTAAAAAGTCAAACGACATAAAAAGACATACAATAAAACAGTCTTGCTTCTTTTTCTTAGCTCCTTTTATCAGTTTCTTTGGTATACTTAGTTTCTTTATGAAAATGTAAGAAAATAGATATTTATTTTATTCTTATCTCCACCACCCTTTTCAAAAGGTAACATCTTCCTTTTTTCATTTAACAATGTAGATTGAAGATTTTTCCATATCAAACTCAGGAGATCCCTTGTCTTCCCCTACTTCCATTTAAAAAATAACTTCATAGTATTCCAGTGTATAAATGTAACAATTAATTTAATTGGTCTCCCATTGTGTGATTGCTAATTTTATTCTATTACAAACAATATTGCAATAGATACCTTTGAATATATGTCATTTTGATCTGTAGGATAAATTCTGTAAAGTTGAATCAAGATAATTTGTAATGTTGAAAAACTTGAGGTTTTATGGATTAAAAAAGAATCAACTGAGGTAGTTTGAATCTGCATTTATCCTATGATAAAGTTAAACATCTCTCCAGATGCTTAGGGGCTATTCATATTTCCTTGTTTCTTTTTCTATAAATCATTTATTCATATATTATGCTCATTTTTCTATTGGGTTGCTATTATTTTGCCTATAAACTTTCTTAGGAAATATTTTTATATTAGGAAAAGTAGTATTTTATTTCTGGGATATAAGATTGTCATTTGTCTTTCAACTTTATTTACATGATATTTTTATGTAATATAATACATTAATCTTTCCTTCTACAGCTTATGAAATTTAAGTAAAAGTTGAAAGGCCTTGTCTACTTCAAAAGAATAAAAGAATTTTCCCAAGTTTTATCCTAGTAAGTTTGTTAAAATGGGAGATACATTTGATCTCATTGTAGCTAATTTTAATCATATTTCTTTTGATTTAACAAGGACGACTTGAATGAATTAGCTACAGTCTAGTTTTGAGGCAGAGTAGGATGTTACTAGCTTCTGTAGTAGTGGGGAAAATATGGTGAATCATGAGCTTGCTCTTAAACCTTTCTGTCTGCAAGTAGAGGGCATCATTTTCACTCTATTTCATTGGCACAAGTAAATCAACATTATGTTTAACTTGAAAGCAGGGGGAAGGAAGAGTACAATCCTTTCTATGATCTGGAAGCATGAGACCAGGAATATTGTGCATAGCTTAATGATTACCAAATGAAGCTGTTTGACA
>NW_007728821.1:81811-82490 GCF_000696425.1 Galeopterus variegatus
GAAGCATGAGACCAGGAATATTGTGCATAGCTTAATGATTACCAAATGAAGCTGTTTGACATTTTGATTTGGGATGTCCAAGCTCACTGCGTACATTATTTAGGAGGTTTTGATTTGAGGATTGGGTTAGGGTAGAGAAATGTGGTCAAAATAGTTTTTATCATTTCACTGTGTCAGCAAATGACTTGGATTACATTTATGCAATTCTCAACAATATATATTTTGGATATGGAGACATTTTGAATATCTAAAATACTTGGCTAATGGAGATAATAATAATTATAACAATGGTGGTGAAAATAATGAGGAAGATAATGATAGAAAAAATATTGCCCGAGAAGTGTACTTACTGTTTGGCAAATGGCAGAATTCATTTAAAGACTAAAAATGTCTATTTTATGGCATTAGGAGATATCATTTTGGAATAACAGCTTGGAGCATCACTAGCCAGAATGCTTTCACTTCTGGTTTATGGAACAATCTGTTTCTTTGGACTCACTTTCTTACAGTATATAACTTCTCTTTCCAATTCATATTTTTCTTTCTGTTTATTATTGTAAGTGCTTTTGTTAGAGTTTACTTGTTAATATTATTTTAAATGCAAGAGTCATTAAAATTGTGCATATGCAGCCTTAAAATTGTAGCAACTTGCAATAGCACTTTTCATGGTACCTTAACA
>NW_007728821.1:82658-87843 GCF_000696425.1 Galeopterus variegatus
GTGCATATGCAGCCTTAAAATTGTAGCAACTTGCAATAGCACTTTTCATGGTACCTTAACATGGTACCATGAAAAGTGCTATTGCAAGTTGCTACAATTTTTTGAATCTAAATAGTTATATACTGTAAGTGCTATATACTGTAGTTTTGCTACTATTTTTTGAATCTAAATAGTTATATACTGTAAGTGCTATTGCATGACTCCCATAGAAACAATTTTTGTGACTGAAGAGAAATTGCACTCTAGTGTGCATATGCAGCCTTAAAATTGTAGCAACTTGCAATAGCACTTTTCATGGTACCTTAACAATAGTAAGTCTTCAAATTATATTTGTTGAATGACTCCCATAGAAACAATTTTTGTGACTGAAGAGAAATTGCACTCTAGGTTTCCTATCACCTTACTCATAAAAGATAATTCATAAAAAACTCTGAAATTTCAAAGAAAACAGATGTTTGCTCCTTGTGTTCATTAACTGAAAGTAGTCATAATAAAATGCTAGTTTAGATCAGATTTATGTAAGGATACAGAGAAATAGCTTCCTCTGGTGATCCTTAAAGAAACAGGGAAAATATTAATTACTATTTTTTATTGAACATTTAATACATTCCAGTAACTGTACCCTGTCAATAACTTAATGAAATGGAAATTATTATTATGTTCATACCCATTTTAGGATGAGAAAACTTGCCTGACTGTTCAGCCAGCAGAATAGGTTTCGGTAATGGGACACAATAATCAACCACATTGTATATCGACAAAATGAAATTGAAAAAATAAATAAATAAATAAAATAAAGTTAAAAAAAATAAGTATGATCTGCACATAGGAAGTCTAACTTCAGACCCTATTATGCTAGAATTGACCTTGCTGCCATGCTTTAAAAAGTTTTCATCATTGCTTTCGAGCTACATTTCATTCCAAGATAAAAATTATGAAGACATAAAGAAGAAATCCTATGGGGAACAAGAACCTTATTTTTCACTTTGTGGGTTTAGATTTGTAACGGTAGTTATTTATTTATTTATTTTCCTGTATATTTAGTATAGAATAATATCTTAGTGGCCCCTCAATTATGTACCAAATGCTAAGCTACTGATAACTAAAAATCTGATTCTTTTAAAAGAATACCATACTTTTCTATTTATTGAGACCCTGAAATAGACACTATAACCTATTAAATCAATAACTTTCATTGTTTGTAATCTACTACATTTGAAGAGATTATATCCTTTTTATTGCAGATATAAACACTTAGAAACTGTGCTCAACTATACTAAACTGTTATCAGTCATGAGTCAGCTTACCTTAATATCCTCTTCATGCTAGAAAGAAGTTAATTTTTATACTCAGTATGAGGTAGGGTCCAACTTCTTTTTTTAAATTTTTGCTTGTGACTATCTATTTGTTCCAGCACACTTTGTTGAGAAACTATTTTCTTCTCATTGAATGGTCTTGGCTCCTTTGTCAAAAAATCAGTTTATTAAAGTCATTTGTGTTTATTTCTAGACTCTCAGTTTTATTCCACTTATCTATATATCTATCCTTATGTCAGTTATCACACTGATTACCGTTGTGTGTGGTAATTTTTGAAATTGGGAAGTCTGAATCCTCCTTCTTTAGTGTTCATTTAAAGGATTGTTTAGGCTCTTCTGGGCCTCTCGAATTCCATATGAGTTTTAGAATCAGTTGTTAATTTCTAAAAAAAATCAGCTGAGATTTTCATAGGGATTGCATTGAATCTATAGGTCTGTGAAGCCATATTGGTCTAGGCTTCTTTGTGGTTAGTTTTTTTTTTTTAATTATAAATTCAATATCTTCAATTTTATAGGTGCATTAATACTGTCTATTTTTTCTTGAGTCAGTTCCAGTACCTTGTGTCTTTCTTAGAATTTGGTCATTTTTTTCTAAGTTATGTAATTTGTTGTTGTCCAGTTGCTCACAGTATTCCTTTACAATCCTTTTTATTTATGTAAGATTGATAGTAATGTCAATTCTTCATTTCTGACTGTAGTAATTTGAGTCTTTTCTCTTTTTCTCTCGGTCAAAGTGGTAGAGAGCCAATCCTGTTGATCTTTTCAGAGTCTACTGTTCTATTCTCTGCTTCATTAATTTCCACCCAAATCTTTCGCTTTGCTTCTGCTTACTTTAGGTTTACTTTGTTCTTCTTTTTCCAGTCTCTTAAGGTGAAAGTTATGTTATTGATTTGAGACATTCTTTGTTAATATAAACATTTATAGCTATAAATTTTCTTCTAAGCATTGCTTTAGCTGCATTTTATAAGTTTTGGTATGTTGTGTCTTCATTTTTATTATCTCAAAATGTTTTTGATTTTCTTTTCGGTATTTTTCTTTGACCTATTGGTTGTTTAAGAAGATGTTGTTTAATTCCCACATATTTGTGATTTTCCCTAACTTCTCTTTGTAATTGACTTCCATTTTTCTTCTTTTCATGTGGTCACAGAACATAATTAATATTATTATTTCTATCCTTTTAAATTTATTAAAGTTTGTTAAGGACTATCATATGGTTTATCCTGAAGAATGTTTCATTTGCACTTGAGTAGAATGTCTATTGCATCATTTGGTTGAGTGTTTGACAGATGTTTGTTAGGTCTTGTTGGTTTATATCATTGCTGTTGGTTTATTTCCTTGTTGTTCTGCCTAGTTGTTTTATCTATTAGTGAAATTAGGATACTGAAGTCTCTGACTATTATTGTTAAATTGTCTATTTCTCCCTTCATTTCTTTCAGATTCTGCTTTATATGTTTTGGTGCTCCATATTTTTGCTAGATTGAGACATTTATCATAAAAAGCTCTCTATCTCTGACAACATTTTTTGTTTTAATTCTATTTTGTCTGATATTAGTATAGCTACTCCAGCTTTTCTATGGTTGCTGTTTGCATGAGGTATCTTTTCCATCCTTTTACTTTCAATAATTTGCATTTTTGAATCTAAAGTGCTTCTCCTATAGACAACATATAGTTGGATCATGCTTTTTTTAATTCAGTCTGACAATCCCTACCTTTAGACTGGATTAATCTATCCACATTCAATGTTATTATTGATATAGTTGGAAGTATGCCTGCCATTTTATGTTCTGTTTTCTATGTGCCTTATTATTATTTTTTTATTCTTCTATTTATCCTTTACTGCTTTCATCTATATTGAGTGGATATTTTCTAATGTAGCATTTTTACTTCATTAATGATGTTCTCACTGTACTTTTTGAGTCTTTTTTTTAGTGTTTGTTCTAGGGTTTACCATATACATTTTAACTTATCAGAATCAGCTTCAGATTATGCTAGCTTAATTTTAGTAATATATGGAAATGCTACTCCTATATAACTCTATTTGCATTACTCCCCTTTTTAGTATTATTATACATATCTATTAATGTTACAATCCCAACAATATATTGCATTAATGATTACTTTACTATTTCTCATTTTTTCTTAGTCCTTTATAGCTTTGTTGTCACCAACTTGGTCTGTATTGTTATTGGCAAATATATAATTCATATATTACATTTCCATGTAAGCCCAACAATACATTATATACATATTATTTTATACAATGCTTACTTAAATCCATTAAAAGAAGAAAAGAGAAAATATGGAGTTATAGTGTCTTTCATAGTTACATAATTACCCCCACCAGTGCTCTTTGTATAGATTTGAATTGCCATCTGAGGTAACTTGCTTTCAGTCTGAAGAACTTCTTTAAGTATTTATTGTCAGCCAAGCCTTCTAAAAAGAAATTCTCCTAGATTTTTGCTTTTGTTTTTTACTATAAAAATGTCTTCATTTCACCTTCATTTGGGATTAATAATTTTGCTAAATATAGTATTCTTCTTGGTTGAATTTTTTTTTCTCTTATTACTTTGGACATGCTATCCCACTGTCTTCTGGCCTGCATTGTTTCTGCTGAGATTTCAGTTGCTAACGTTATTGGGGTTCCATTGCAAGTTAAACATTATCTTTCTCTTGCTGCTTTCAAGATTTTCTCCTTGTATGTGAATTTTAGCAGTTTTAACTCTAGTAGATCTGTTTGTGGGTCTCTGCTTTTATCCCACTTGTAGTATGTTGAACTTTACGGATGTGTAGGTCGTAGTATTTCAATAAATTTGGAAAGTTTTCAGCCTTTATTTCTTTGAACTTTTTAAAATCATTTCTTTCTCTTCTCTCCTTCTGCTATTCTCATTGTACATATGTTGGCATGCTCAAAATTGTCCTGTGTCTCTCTGAGTCTCTATTCAGGTTTTAATATTCTTTCTTCCCTTTGTTTAGATTTGCATAATTTCTATCAATATATCTTCAAGTTTGCTTATTCTTTGCTTTCTTCTAATTTATTGTTGAACCCCTCCAATGAATTATATTAGTTACTATACTCTTTAAATTCATATTTTCTATTTGGATTTTTATTTTAATACTTTCTATCTTTTTGCTTTCTTCTAATTTATTGTTGAACCCCTCCAATGAATTATATTAGTTACTATACTCTTTAACTTCATATTTTCTATTTGGTTTTTTATTTTAATACTTTCTATCTTTTTATTACATTCTCTAATCAATGCAGCATTGTCATTATAACTCCTTTTATTTCTTTATTCATGCTTTCCTTTAATTCTGTGAATAAATTTATAATGGTTACTTTGAAATCTTTTTTTTTTTTTTTAAATTTGACATGTGGTTACTCTCACAGGCAATTTCTATTGCTTGCACCTCTACCCCCCACAAGTATATGGATCACACTTTACCGTTTCTTTGCATGTCTAACAACACTTTTTTGGAAATTGAACACTTTAGATATTTTAGATAGTATATTGTAGCAATTATGGGTACTCTTCTCTTCCTTCCAGGGCTTATTATTATTTGCTTGTTTATTTGTTTCTAAGTGGCTGGTTATTTTAGTGAAGTCTATACTCCCTGCTTCCCATTATTAATTTCTGATGTTGCTGTTTAGGAGGCCTACATTTGGTATGCCCACAGTCACCGTGGGATAACAATGGCACTGTTAGAACTTCCTTCCACTCTTTTTCTGACCACACCCATCTATTAAACTCCACTGACTTCCCACTGATTGCTTTATTATTTTCAGCAATACCTTGGGTATACGTTTCTCTACAAACTAATCAAATCAAATTGTAGCCCCTTCAATGTATAGAATAGTTTCTGAGCTCAGT
>NW_007728821.1:88137-89447 GCF_000696425.1 Galeopterus variegatus
TCTTCCTTCCAGGGCTTATTATTATTTGCTTGTTTATTTGTTTCTAAGTGGCTGGTTATTTTAGTGAAGTCTATTCTCCCTGCTTCCCATTATTAATTTCTGATGTTGCTGTTTAGGAGGCCTACATTTGGTATGCCCACAGTCACCGTGGGATAACAATGGCACTGTTAGAACTTCCTTCCGCTCTTTTTCTGACCACACCCATCTATTAAACTCCACTGACTTCCCACTGATTGCTTTATTGTTTTCAGCAATACCTTGGGTATACGTTTCTCTACAAACTAATCAAATCAAATTGTAGCCCCTTCAATGTATAGAATAGTTTCTGAGCTCAGTGTTCAGATATTTGTTTTGACCTCGGAAGGACTTCTCCCACCTTTTCATTTCCTAGTTCTCACCTATGAGTTAGCCAGCCCACAATCAGGGTGCATCTTTATTAGGTCCATGAATCTCCTTTCACCACATTCTCCACTGTTCTTATTTTCATATTCTGTTGCAAATGAAGTCTGTTCCTTTGGGAAAAAATTAGGAATTGTTTGTTTTACTGCCAGGGCAGTGGGAACATTGTCAAGCATTTCTCTGAGTGACACCCATGTTCTTGGAGCTGAGTACTCAGTGGAGGGGATGCATATAGCTCAGAGATGAAAACAGAGAATACAGGAAAGCAAGGAGGAACCCAATAGTGCTGGCTTAGAATCACAACTATCAGAGTAAACATCACAAACACACCCCCACACATACACCCCTACATACAGTGGTTCATTTGTTGGGGTTTTCTGAATTCTCTTCTGTTTGTCCTTCAAACCGTTCTGTCCTCTCGACCTATGCAGTTGTGATAGTTGGGCTAATAATATACGTGGCTGGCTTACTTAGTGTTGCATTTAATCAGAGACAAAGACTCATTCCCTCAGCAAGCAAGTTGACTTTTCTGTCATAAGGATGCATGCAAATGGATTTTCTTACATGCACAGAAGGCCAAATGAAAAGCACAAAATGAATTTTCATTACACTATTATATCTAAGAGGGTACAAACAGTATTTTCTTTCTGACAACTTTTCAAAGATTGATTAGTATAGGTTCAAAGTTAAATATAAGCTTAATCTTGGAGAAATAGTGATTTTCATGGATATGAAATTTGCTTTTAGTGTAGGATTGATGATTTGCATGAATCCAATTTGACATATGTTTTTCACTATATTAATAAACCATTCACACTAGGTGTGGCAGGAAGTGAAAAATAGAAAGTAAATGACATTAAGATAAAAATTTAAAATAACTATGGTAGGTGTATATATGCATTATCCTTGTG
>NW_007728821.1:90029-98553 GCF_000696425.1 Galeopterus variegatus
ATTAAGATAAAAATTTAAAATAACTATGGTAGGTGTTTATATGCATTATCCTTGTGTGAGAAATAAAGGTTACTACTCCATCCTTTTTGAGAAATTTTCAAATACCTGAAGGAGTGAGGGAAAAACAGAGAACAAGAATGATGAAACAAGTGTTTTTTTGTGTGTAGATTGTTGAAGAGATAAAAAGAACTTAAAAAAAAAAGTTGGTAGCTTAATTTTTCTTCTGATATAGATCTAAAACAGATGCTCCAAACTAATATATGATACATAATGAATATTATTCATATTATTCCTCAATTTTAAATACCAAATAATCTACATGATATGTTAATCACATAGAAAAGGTAAATCCATCAGATTTGTCCTTGAGTTTATTCATGTTCAAATGTCTGTGCATATCAAAAGAAAAATAATGAGTAACAATACTTTTTAACACTTACCATGTTCATTGCTTTGGAGAAATTAACTTGTTGCTTTGCCCTCATGGATTTGTCACCCCACTTCCTCTGGGTGACGGAACCACAAAAGATTATTCAAAGCCCATCTCTTCTGAGCAGTGAGAATCCATGAAGTGGTTAACTTCCCCGGAACCCTCAAGAAAGAGGCATCCCTTCCTTGGGAAATTAACCCTGAATTGGGGTTCTCTTCCTGCATTTATTTTCTAGACCAGGAAGTTACAGGAAGAGAACACAGGTGGAGTTATAGTTTAACAATTGAAGCTGGTAACATTTAGTAAAAACAAGTCAGATGGCATTCCATTAAGGCAATAAAGTGATCCATTAACAAAAGCTTGATCTTAGCAAACATTCCCTTTTTACAGCAATTTCTCAGTATCTTTACATATCAATCAGTAACTAGTCTGTCCTTGAGCCAGCAATCTTGCTGTGCCACAAATCTTTATCTTGTACCAGAGACTTTATAGCCTGAGGAAAATTTCCAGTCCTCTGCAAGATCAATATTTGAAACTGCAAGGCTTTGGAAAACCAGGCCCTGTGAAGTACATTTGCCTTATGAATCCTGTACGAACATACTCCTTAATTATTTTCCAGAAATATTTTGGGTTTAGATTTGGAGTAGCACATTTCCATCCAATCCAAAGGAAGACTCTGGAAGCCTATGAAATATGAAAGAAGAAAACAAGGCTGTTCCATAGAAGTGTTTTCATCATTAAAGCTTTAAAAATGTCAGTCAAAATCTAGTTATTATTTCTGAAGCTGGGAAGACAGTGTGGCAAATTCCCCATAGTACATATTCTGAACTTTACCATTCAGGTGGAACTATTTGAACACCCACATTTTGTGCTTCACTTCTTCTGTTTTCCTGAGTTCATTCCCTTTCATTTCTATTGGTAGCTCTTAGACTGGTCCTCCCTCCTTTGAATAATTCACCGTCCCCCAAAAAGTAACAACATCAAAGAATCCCAGACTTAATATACTCCATTCCAGCATGGTCTCCCATGGGTTGATCTGAAGGAGACTGAAGAATTAATCACCCAGGATAAAAGCCTCAAGCTTTTCATATGTTTAATGTTCAAGTCATTTTCACAAAAAATACTCCTTTCTTTTTGTTTTTGTGTTTAGTTTTCTAAACACTGTCATTCTGTTTCCGCTTCAGCTCCAGATCCCCAGGATGTCTTGGCACCAAACACATGTAAAACAAATAAACACCTTCTTGCACACTCTAACAAGTGCAGCAATTAGTCTCTGAGCACAGCTTGCTTTCCATCACAGCAACTCATTTGGTACTGGTTGTTATTGCAGGAGAACAACTTTGAATCAGCAACATTTGTTATATTCCCCAGTTTTCACCCCTGTCAGCATGGCAGCTTCTGTACTTCCTTTCCATATCACAAGTTCTGCACCCCTATGAAATGAGCTGCCACCCAGCATACAGCACTTGACTCCTGTATGTCCCCTTGTCACACTTTCATGAAACTTTCAGCTGTGGATGATCTCCACTCCATATGGACTGTAATAACTACTTGACATGGTGTAAATTACAGATGATTTCAGCCCAGAAGTTTTTTTCCTTCCTTTTATTATGTAATGGTATAAACTTAAAATAACATGAATAATCTTTGGTATATATTTATAAGCAGGCTGCATTCCAAGATGCAAAATGTTATTTGTTAAATATGCAAGATGGCATATTTAGTAGATAAGTGGGAAAATGCTTTGCTTCCATTGTATTGATGCCACAGTGAAGTGAAAGATTTTCTGACTTGATGCAGAAATTGGAAAGTTGGACATATAGTCTTTATCTATGGCTTTATTTGATATATTACCTTACCTTTATTTGATACATTACCTATTCAAATACTTTTATTTCAGAAGTGCTGAATTTTTGTGGGGGGAGTGAGGTGGGTCCAAAATATGTCAAAATAGATCATATCCTGAAACATAGTATTGTAAGTTATGAAGCAGAATGCTTATTTTCATCAGTGATATATAATGAAGCATATTTTCTTGTGTAAATGGAAGATAAATCAAATGTTTCAAGCTACTAGAAAAACTGACATTGAGCTTTGTTTCAGGGTGTTAAAATTTCTTCCCTTTCCTCAACATTATTAATCAATTTCCCTAGATCCTTTCTTCAGTAATGTGGGGTGCAAACAAGTTAATAAACTCTCACTTGCTTCTAGTCCTGTTTCTGCGCTAAGTGTGTGACTTTGGGAAACTAAGTAGCCACTTTTAGATTCAGTGCTTCTTCAGTTACACAAAGTGGTTAAGCTAAATAGCTTTCTAAAGCCCATTATGGTTCTAAAATTTCACAATTTTTATTCCTATGAAATAATTCTGTTGGAGGGTTTGATTCTAAGTGATGTCGCAAGGAACTCTGATTCTTCTATGTAAATTATGAAGAAATTTAAGTATTCACACATTCAACAATTATTTGTTGCGAATCTACCGAGCGCTAGGCATTGTGCTAGATGCTAGGTAAAGGGAGTGAAAGAAACAAGATACACTGTTTTGCCCTCAGAGAGATGATATTCTAGAGTATAAGACATACAAGCAAGTAATCGGAAAAATAATTACACATTGTGGTAAGTAGTAAGAAGAAAATAAAAAGCTGAGATTGAGAACAGTGGGAGTGGGAGGGAGGCACATTACATAAGGTAATGGGTCGCTTTGCAGATTTTGGTCTCTTTAGAAATTATGGTCACTAGAAAAACCACATGACTGTTCTCGTTTGTGTAGTATCACTCCTTTGAGAGAAGAGAATAGTGGTATGTGAGGAATTTGAGGTCTGAATTCAGAAAAGTTGAGTGGGAACATTCTTTTGGCTTGTGCTCACCCACGTGTCTTGGACAACTCTCTGAGCCTCTCTGGACTTCTTTCCTTCTATATTATAATGCTTTTAGTGGTACCTACTCACCAAACTACTAAGAGTTATGGTAGTTGCAAAGGCAGAAAAACTCCCAACTCTTGGATAAGCGCTTAGTTTTTTTTTTTTTTTTAATTTGTAAGTGAGGGAAATATTTAAAACTAAGGAGACAACAAGTTTTTCCTCTTTTTTTCATTTCAGCAGGAAGTGAGAAAAGCCATGAACCAGAAGGGCACAGTGAAAGGTCAAGCAGGAATGCAGAAAAGTGGGCTAGTGAAGGAAGACGTGTTTGTGTGGTCAACAGATAGCCACCATTTTTTTCCTTTGTTAGTCCACTACATCTGAATAATGCTCCTTCTTTTGTGTAGGGGATTTTTGCTATTTTATTTTGTAAGTTGTGAATAAGGCTTTCCTTCAATTTCCTTATTGGAATATGCTAGAGTTTAAGTGGAATGTAATGCTAGGTAGTCTTTCTGCATTAACATTGCAAGGCCTGTAAATATCACTTGTGAAATAGTCATATGAAAGAACAGCCCTTCAACGAGAATTGCAGCACAAATTCAGAAACAGCTATTTAGAGTGTTCATTTCTCGGCATGAGAATTTATCATGGTTGCCAGCTCTTACGTTTCTTATGTTAAAAACTCCATCTAGTTTTCTTAGTTACTGAGAAAATAAGAGAAGCTTCTTATTTATTATCCATTTACCATATAAAGGAAAATCCCATCTTATCTACTTCCTTTAAAATGTTATTATCAAAATGCCAAGCCAACTGTTTAGTACAGATAGTACTGCATTAGATAACAGCATTAGCAGATCCTTACTGGTTCTGTATATAGCAAAAGCTAAAGAGTTCCTTGACAAAGACTTATTCAGTTTGGTCTATGGTAACACTGTGGAAGTCTGCATCTATCAATACTTCAGCCAGGATTAGGCTTTCAAAGATGCTGAGTAAGAGCTATGGCATATTTGCTTTGGGGAGAAAAGAGTGATTTTCTGTTGTCATGTGATATAAAGTCAAATCTACAAACCTGTGGGAATATATAATAGAGCAAGTTGTTTCTATAGTCTTGGTTCCATCCATGGGTTCAGTGTTTTCTAAATACACACTAGTGTTTTAGCATGTTGGGTCATTAGGAAATTTTATCTAGGTGAAAATGGTAGATGAATACTCATCAAATGCTACTAGAAAAGATTGCTAGATAAATATCTAATCTCAAAAATGATAGGAAACTTGAAAGCCTGGATCCAACAGTTATAAACAAATGAGCACATTTTAAAGGTTGTGGGTATTTATCTTAGGCAAATATCCATTATAGCAATCACAGTCTATATACATTTGTACTCAGCTATATTTTGAGTAATGTTTTATTCTATTCATCTTCCTCTTTATTCCAGTACAATAATCCCATGATAATGTTGTTCTTTTGGTGTTGAGGTCAAAAGAGAGATGCTACCAAATTTCTGAAATGTGCAAAAAATGATTTACATTTTCTAAAACATCCTTGGGAGATTTTAACATTCATTGACTTCTTTAAAAAGTATCTGTTTCACACAGATATCAAATTCTAGCTCCATATATTACTATAGAATGTCTTTGAAAGATTAATGATAAGAGAATTGAAAGATTGAGCCAACTGTGTACCAGGCATTATGCTATTTTTTTTTACATTACTTCTTAGTTGAAAAAATGTCTTAGTATACAATGATTAATTACTTTTCTAAGTTTGGATTACCTTTTGTTCTGACATAATTCTTCCCTTCCTAAAGAAAACTAGAATTTTATTATTTCTTAGGGAGTGGATGGGTGAGGAAGTGATTGAAGAGGTGCTTGAAATAAAACAAGAATCAGACCTCTTCTAAGTTTTAAGAAAATTTGATAAGACCAATATATACACACTTTTATATTTATATTTTCTAGTCTTTGTTAAGAAGTAGGATAAATGGTGATCTTGGGATTTTGGTTCCTAAATTGGCACCCTCTAGAACTCTAGACGTGCACCCGAACTTAACTATTCAATGCTGAGAAAAGCTTCATCTGCAAACTATTGCTTATCTGCAACCGTAGTAATGATCAGGACTTTATGTGACTTTCTCTCACCTGGACTTGAAATAAAAGATTCACAGAAATAAAAATAATTATATTCTATCTTTTCTNCTCACCTGGACTTGAAATAAAAGATTCACAGAAATAAAAATAATTATATTCTATCTTTTCTCTTTGGGAAAGGGAATATGTATGGGTAACTCAAATGAATTTTTCTATAAAACCTATTCTATTTAATATTTACAAAGACAACAAAACAAAATAAAAATTAAACCAATCTTATGAAGAATTTATTCCTAAGATCACTTATTATATAATACCTTAATCTGTATATAAAAAACAAATCCTTTTCTTATACCTTTCTTAAAGCTTTTGAGCACCTAGTAAATGTAGGAGATTATGCTAAGAAGATCTACCATATATGTCCAGGTGTTGATGCTTCTAACTGGTCTTAATTAGCCTCAAGCCATATCTGTTTACACTGAACTTAAGTGTCAAAGAGAATATAAACAAATTTTTGGAGTTTATCCTTTGAGAAATAAAAAATTAAAAACACCCTGAAGAAATTAAAAAAAATTGTTTATATAAATGTTATGACTCTTGCTATATGGTCTTTTGAAAGTTGATTATTCTAATTGGTTGTTATGAGGCTACAGGTTAAGTGAAGTACTTTATTGCTATGGGCAAAAGCATCCTTGTTTTTATAATTACAACTAATCAGACTCTCATTGGTGTAAAGAGGAGCACAGTTTTGGAATTCAACACGTATGCTAAGGAGAAAAACTCTGGGATTCTTTTTGACCACCAGAAGCCCAGGTACAATGCATAAGCAGTTAACATACTTAGATAAAAATAATTCTGACATATTCTGTGATCTTTAGAGGACTGGATGATTGCCTTGTGCTTCTCAAAGTAATTTTGCGATACAGAAAATTACTATTTACCTAGTTGAAACAAAAATGTGATGGAGAAGGATTTGTGGGAAATTTATACTTGACAGAGAACATTCTTTTTACTCTCACATTTTTTTTTTATAAACTCAGGATTTTTATGAAAAATAAATGTTATGAGAATGTATTGTTATATGAAGGTTATATATGTGTGTGTGTGTATATGAATATATACACACACACACATATATATATATAATCTTTATATATGAAGTGAGTTTACCTATATTTAATGTAGATTAAAATGGTCAGAAGACACAGCAGATGAGATGCAGGTGAAGAGCGGGGGCCCCTGCTCTCTCAGGTGAGTAGCCCCGACCCAGCTGCTGTTACAGCTTTTATTACATTCAGCAAGCTTGTGCATGTGAGATAAGCATTAATGCTTAAATTCTGTTATATTTTTCTCAAGAGCAGAAGGCCGTTACCTCCCTTCTCAAGCACTTGGTTATCTATAATGCGCCTCCTGGGAACATCCAACAAGGTGTTCTCACAACTTCAATCGTTCTCAAGGATTGTTTGCAATCCTTAATATTTCTTGGTTGTTTACACGTATGCGAGTTCACTAAGTGAACACGTCCTTGGGTGCTGACCACAGATGTCCATTAACCATTTCCTTCATTTAAAAATAAGGCGGAGGCTAAAATTCTTCTCTGTACTAAGCATTACCAAAGCATACAACAAGAGTACAGCTAAGGGTAGGTGAGGTGGTCCCATGGACAAAAAAATTGAACCTCCACCTTGGCTGGAAAGTCTTCTCGGAAAAAGTCTCAGAGATTAGCCTTGAAGAATGATATCTATTCAGTATCCATTTGAAGGCATACACATGGGGAGGAACATTACCACCAATTCTGCACATGGATGACAAAGGGTAAATATGAGATAGAGTTGTAGCACTCCATACATTCATTAACTCATAAATGTCCTTTAAGGTTGCAATGGGAATTGGTTTGGGTAGATAAAAATATTTGCTGAGGTTCCACCATCCAAAATGTAGACATAGGAAGTTAAAGATCTTTCAGGCCAAAGCAGATGACATATACAGTCACATGTCACTTAACGAAAGGGATATTTTCTAAGAAATGCTTCATTAGGAGATTTTGTTATTGTGTGAATACTCAGGACTTTTATGAAAAATAAATGTTATGAGAATGTATTGTTATATGAAGGTTATATATATGTGTGTGTGTGTATATGAATATACACACACACACACACACATATATATATAATCTTTATATATGAAGTGAGTTTACCTATATTTAATGTAGATTAAAATGGTCAGAAGACACAGCAGATGAGATGCAGGTGAAGAGCGGGGGCTACTGCTCTCTCAGGTGAGTAGCCCCGACCCGGCCGCTGTAACGGCTTTTATTACATTCAGCAAGCTTGTGCATGTGAGATAAGCATTAATGCATAAATTCTGTTATACTTTTCTCAAGAGCAGAAAGCCGTTACCTCCCTTCTCAAGCACTTGGTTATCTATAATGCGCCTCCTGGGAACATCCAACAAGGTGTTCTCACAACCTCAATCGTTCTCAAGGATTGTTTGCAATCCTTAATATTTCTTGGTTGTTTACTCGTTTGCGAGTTCACCAAGTGAACACGTCCTTGGGTGCTGACCACAGATGTCCATTAACCATTTCCTTCATTTAAAAATAAGGCGGAGGCTAAAATTCCTCTCTGTACTAAGCATTACCAAAGCATACAACAAGAGTACAGCTAAGGGTAGGTGAGGTGGTCCCATGGACAAAAAAATTGAAACTCCACCTTGGCTGGAAAGTCTTCTCGGAAAACGTCTCAGAGATTAGCCTTGAAGAATGATATCTATTCAGTATCCATTTGAAGGCATACACATGGGGAGGAACATTACCACCAATTCTGCACATGGATGACAAAGGGTAAATATGAGATAGAGTTGTAGCACTCCATACATTCATTAACTCATAAATGTCCTTTAAGGTTGCAATGGGAATTGGTTTTCGTAGATAAAAATATTTGCTGAGGTTCCACCATCCAAAATGTAGACATAGGAAGTTAAAGATCTTTCAGGCCAAAGCAGATGTCATATACAGTCATGTGTCACTTAACGAAAGGGATATTTTCTAAGAAATGCTTCATTAGGAGATTTTGTTATTGTGTGAACATCATAGAGTGTATTTAGACAAATTTAGATGGTATAGACTACTTTACACCTAGGCAATATG
>NW_007728821.1:98812-101501 GCF_000696425.1 Galeopterus variegatus
GTCTTGATGAAATTATCTTATTCAGCTCCTTTGCCCATTTTTAATTGGGTTACTTGTTTTCTTACTGTTGAGTTGGCTGAGTTCTTTCTTTATTCTGGATATTAATCCTTTGTCAAATGCATAGTTTGTAAATATTTTCTCTTATTTTATAGGTTGTCTTTTTGCTCTGTTAATTATTTCTTTTGCTGTACAGAAGCTTTTTAGTTCTATATAATCCCATTTATTTATTTTTTAATTTTGTTGCTTGTGCACTTGGGGTCTTATTCATAAAATCTTTGCCCATCCAACATCCTGAAGTGTTTCCCCTATGCTTTCTTTTAGGAGTTTTATAGTTTCAGGTCTTATATTTAAGCCTTTAATCTATTTAGAGTTCATTTTGGTATATGGCTAGAGTATGGATCTAGTTTCATTCTTCTACATGTGGATGCCCAGTTTCCCCAGCACTGTTTATTACAGAGGCCATCTCTTCGCCAATATATGTTCTTGTTGCCTTTGTCAAAGAACAGTTGGCTGGAAGCATGTGGCTTGATTTCTGGGTTCTCTATTCTGTTCCATTGGTCTGAACAATGGAACATGTTCATGTTCACCAGTACCATGGTGTTTTGGTTACTATAGCTTTGTAGTTTAGTTTGAAGTCAGGTAGTGTTATGCCTCTGGCTTTATTTTTGCTGCTCAGGATTGCTTTGGCTATTTGGGGGTCTTTTGTTGTTCCATATGAATGTTAGGATTGTTTTTCCTATTTCTGTGAGGAATGTCATTGGCATTTTGATGGGCATTGCATTGAATCTGTAGATTGCTTTGGGTAGTATGGACATGTTCACAAAGCTAATTCTTTCAATCCAAAAGCACGGAATGCCTTTCCATCTTTTTTTGTCCTCTTTAATTTCTTTCAGCCGTGATTTGTAGTTCTTGTTGTAGGGATCTTTCATCTTCTTGGTTAAATTAATGACACTTCTCAAAGGAAGATGTACAAATGGCCAACAGACACATGAAAAAATGCTCAGCATCACAGAAATGCCAATCAAAACCACATTGAGATATCATTTCACCCGAGTCAGACTGGCTGTTAATAAAACAACAGAGAATAACAAATGCTGGCAAGGATGTATAGAAAGAGGAACCCTCCTAACACTGTTGGTGGAAATGTAAATTATTGCAGCCATTATGGAAAACAGTATGGAGGTTCCTCCACATTACTACAGACAGAACTGTCATATGATCCAGCAATCCCACTGCTGTGTGTATACCCAAAGGAATGGAAATCATTAGGTGGAAATAATACCTGCACTCGCATGTTTATTGCGGCTCTATTTACAATAGTCAGGAGTTGGAATCAACCTAAATGTCCATTGACAGATAACTGGATAAGGAAAATGTGGTATCTATACTCAATGGAATACTACTCTGCCATTAAAAAAAATGAAATTCTGCCATTTGCAGCAACATGGATGAGCCTTGAGAAAATTATGTTAAGTGAAATAAGCCAGACAAGGAAAGAGAAATAACACATGTGCTCATTCATAACTGGGTGCTAAGAAAGAAGGAAGGAAGGAAGAAAGAAAGAAATGAAAGAAATAAAGAGAGAGAGAGAGAGAGAGAGAGAGAGAGAGAGATATGGAGGGAGAGAGAGATATGGAGGGAGGGACGGAGGGAGAGAGGAAGGAAGGAAGGAAGAAACTTAGAGAAAAGTATGTTAAGTGAAATAAGCCAGGCACAGAAAGAGAAATACTGTATGTCCTCACTCATAAGTGGGAGCTAAAAGAAGGAAAGAAAGAAAGAAAAAAAGAAAGATAGAAAGAAAAAGAAAGAATCACAATAATACATTGAACTTTCAAAACAAAAGGGAACAGAACTGTGGTTATTAGAGGTGGGAAAGGGGGAGAAGAAGGGGTACTAGTGAGAAATTAGTTAAGGGTCACAAAGATTGATTATGTTTTGTAAACATGAGTATACTAATTATCCTAATTTGATCACCATGTATTGTACATATGTATCAATATTCAAATCTGTACTCCACAAATATATATAATCAATTATGCTTCAATAAAAAAAAACTGTCAAAAACAAAAACAAAAACCACTATTTTAATCATCTTGACACACTTGTGGCATTTTACTTTTCTGGTTATCTTCTTCCTCTCTGCCTGCGGTTTGCTTACTTTGGATTTTGACGGGTATTTTTTCTTCTATTTCTACGAGTTCTGTATATTCTCCCAACCTTTTTGCAAAGTGACCCAACCTAACTTATGTCTTTGATTATCATTACATGCATATTATTTAAAAATTGCTTTTCCAGGTCTTGACTATCACCTGTGCTGGTGTTCTTTGCTTTCTGTCTTCTGAATACATCAACAGTTATTCCAGTAGCTTCTCAAATACAATAAGTCTCAAGCTAAATATATCATTCCCACATATTCCCATTCTCCAGGAAAAGTGTCATCTTTCTCAGTTTCTTTTCTTTTGTCTTTGATACGTTTCGTGTCAGACTAGAACATTCGAAGTCATTTCAGTTCCTTTTCTTGTCTTGTCATTCTTTATCAAATTTGTTCCCAAGTTCTGTTATATTTTTTCTATCATCCACATCTTTAATTTACCCATTTCTTTCTTCTTGCGGCTTCATAACTTAGGGCTTCCAAATCTATTTCCAAGTTATTTTTCAATGAGCACTCTTGGTGTCTTTCCTCATTCTG
>NW_007728821.1:101818-108001 GCF_000696425.1 Galeopterus variegatus
GTATACTAATTATCCTAATTTGATCACCATGTATTGTACATATGTATCAATATTCAAATCTATACTCCACAAATATATATAATCAATTATGCTTCAATAAAAAAAACTGTCAAAAACAAAAACAAAAACCACTATTTTAATCATCTCGACACACTTGTGGCATTTTGCTTTTCTGGTTGTCTTCTTCCTCTCTGCCTGCAGTTTGCTTACTTTGGATTTTGACGGGTATTTTTTCTTCTATTTCTACCAGTTCTGTATATTCTCCCAACCTTTTTGCAAAGTGACCCAACCTAACTTATGTCTTTGATTATCATTACATGCATATTATTTAAAAATTGCTTTTCCAGGTCTTGACTATCACCTGTGCTGGTGTTCTTTGCTTTCTGTCTTCTGAATACATCGACAGTTATTCCAGTAGCTTCTCAAATACAATAAGTCTCAAGCTAAATATATCATTCCCACATATTCCTATTCTCCAGGAAAAGTGTCATCTTTCTCAGTTTCTTTTCTTTTGTCTTTGATACGTTTCGTGTCAGACTAGAACATTCGAAGTCATTTCAGTTCCTTTTCTTGTCTTCACATTCTTTATCAAATTTGTTCCCAAGTTCTGTTATATTTTTTCTATCATCCACACCTTTAATTTACCCATTTCTTTCTTCTTGTGGCTTCATAACTTAGGCCTTCCAAATCTATTTCCAAGTTATTTTTCAATGAGCACTCTTGGTGTCTTTCCTCATTCTGTTTCTCATACTTAAAATTCCCTCCTTTCTTTTCTAAGTATATCTATGCGTATTAATCTTCCAAAGTCAACTTAATTCTACATTTTTCTCTGATAATACCCATTTATCTAAACCTCTGCTTTCTGTAATTAAATACTGAATCTTAGACATAGGACCATGCGGTTTTATTCTTTGAGTCCTTGTTTTACTGTTGTCTTCTCATAAATTGTAACCTCCGTGAAATCAGGAGCTGTACCTCTTTTGAATCCCTTTGATATGTAGAAAAGCATTAGGACATGGTAGAAGCTTAATAAACACTTATCTGTTGGCAAAAGGACTCTCTCAAGATTACAGAGAAAGAGTAAGAAATGGAACCGGGCCTCTACATTAGTTTCCACTTTGATTCAGTACGGCGTGGTGGTTAGAAACATAGATTTAAGAACAGGGAAGATCTCAGATTTTATATCTTGGCTCCACTATTTGGCCAAGGTAGTTAAATCCTTTAAGCCTAATTTTCTTATTTGTGAAATGAGAATAAACATACCAACCTCTTGCTGCTGTTGTAAGCATTAAATAAGGTAATAATACAGAATTACTAACATTGTACATTGCTCATACTATAACTGAATATTTTACATGGCTATCTAATTTAATGCCTACAAAAATCCTTTGAGGAACATTGGTATAGGTGCTATTATTATTTTCATTTTACAAATAAACTAAGGTTTATAGATTAAGTAATTTGTTCAAGATTATATAACTCATAAGCACTGGAATAAGATTTGAACCCAACATTGACTTTAAAACTTATGCTCCTAACCAGTAAACTGTAATGTATGTAAGCTTTTAACACAATGCCTGGCTTCTATTAAGTATTTAATATGTAATAGCCATTTTATTAGCATAAAGAGTGTCTTTGCTTAACATTTGAGGGTCTGCTAATGAATAAATAAATGAATAATGAATTCTAGTCTTTCTAATATTATCAGACATTCATAAACTGTGTACTACTATTTTAGCAAGATTTTCTTGTTCATATATTGTTCAGTAAATGAAACAATTGGGAAATTTGTCATTTCCAGTCTTATGATCAAATAGTAAATCAAACATACCCTTCTCTAGCAACTTTACAGAATTAAGAATAAGTATTTCAGATTCTCATTTGGTTTCTAAAATAAGAAATACTTAGATTGTGTTACCTAAATCTTAAGTGTGGAATTAACAAATGTTGTGACCACCTTGGGCATGCTACTCTTACCCTTCCAGATTTTATTCTCTCTATTCCTATAAAGGGTGAGAGTGTTGAATAATTGGGTTATTATTTTTTATTGTCTCTCGCAAAGATTTAGATTAGGCCTAAATAAAATAAAGAATTGGAACTCTGGGTAATCACATATATTTTCATTTTTAAAAAAGAAAGAGCCCCTATAGGGACATTAGTTTAGTTTTCAAGTATTTTAGCGCTTTATCATTTGTCTCTACCAACATTTCATCCCTTTAATATTCTAACTGAATTTTTTTCTTTTATTGTTATTATTTTTTTTCCAGAAAGTAACCTGCAACCGTCTCAGAGGACGGCTTGCACTTCTAATAGTGGTTTTGCTCCCGACTCCATCCCTTTTTTCATGGGTAAATGAAAGAAACAGTTTGGGATCAACAGAACGAAAGAACAGAATGCAAGTGTTTGGCAGAATTGCCCTATTTATACTCTTTGCTGTTTGCGGTGTAGTTCTCCGATCTGTTTCAATAACAAAATTATTAATAATTTATTAGAATCTTATTCTTCATGAGTAATTAGTCAAGCAGCCGTGAAAGAGGGTTCTAAGGGAAAGATGTTCACAGACCACGAAGTCCATTGTGTAAATTATGATTATGATTATTTTATTTGGGAAAGTGACAACATGCACTACTTATTTCTGCCCCTCAGAGGCCAACGCTGAGAGCACACTGATGATTTACCTGATCCATGCTCATCTGTCTACATTTTTACACTCAGTAAAACTGTGCAGTTACTATGGCAACTGGAAGTCTATAGGGTCTGTTTCAAAACCTGCTTGGCAATTTATGTACCTAAATCCTCTCACACTGATGTAAGGCTTTAGTCCTGTGTTTTATTAATTTGTATTTTCTTTATATCTCAAATTGTGTTTTATTTTATAAACTATTAAGTCAAGAAGAAATTGGCTGAAGAAACAATTTCTCTTGAGAGTCTAACCTTGGAGCTTTAGAGAAGTCTGGCTTATTAGTGTGAGAATAAAGCCCAAAGCTTGGCATTCCAGAAACCTTACATAAGCAGTAACACTAATTTCTTCTACAAACTGGACAAAGCATTGGATCTACTGCTATTCAGATTCCTAAGCAGTTTAATAATTACTTCTCTCGTATGGAAGGTGAAAAACCAAAAACTAGTATCCAGAGGAGAGTGAGTAGCCATGAGATGTGTTTTTCTTCTTAATATTGATATATAAAGCCTTATACTGATAGTTCTATGACAAGACAAATTCTTCTGGTACAGGTGAACTGTATCATTGCTGCTCCAGAAGAAGAAAATATATTAAAGAAATAGCTTCAATAAAATTTATGACCAATATAGTATTAATAAATTGAATTTTCTTAATAGACTCCTGTATATTTCACAGTTTCTTATAATAATCTGCAGTACTTTCCTCCACAAATACTTGAACCATGCTGAGGAAGTATGGTGGTTGTGGGTCAGTGTGGTCTTTTTGCTTGTGCAAGTCTTTCGTGTGAGACAGGCCTGTGTTTGAAATCTGACCTTTTTAAGCCTCCATTACTTCATCTGCAAAATGCAAATAGGAATATATATTTACTGGGTAGATTTGCTGCATAGATTACTTTTTTAATTGTGCCAAAATACATATAACATAAAATTTACCACTTTTAGCATTTGTAGGTGTACAGTTCAGTAGCATTAATTTTATTCACATCGTTGGGCAACCATAATTATTATCCATCTACAGAACTTTTTTCATATTGTGAAATGGAAACTCTGTACCATTAAACAAAAACTCATTTCTTCCACTCCCCAGCCCCTGACAACTATCATTCTCCTTCCTGTCTCTATGAATTTAACTACTCTAGGTGCCTTTTATAAGTGGAATCATACAATAGTTGCCCTTTTGCGATCAGCTTATTTCATTTAGCATAATGTCCACAAGGTTCATCCGTGCTGCAGTATGTGCCAGAATTTTTATCCTACCACATTTTATCACTTCATCTGTTGACATACACTGGGATTGTTTCCACTCGTTGGATATTGTGAATGATAATGCTGTGACCATGGATGTAAAAATATCTTTTCAAGTCCTTGATTTCAATTTTTTGTGTGTATATACAGAAGTAAAATTTTTGTATCATGTGGTAATTCTGTTTTTAGTTTTTTTGAGGAACCACCATACTGTTTTCCAAAACAGTTACATCATTTTACATTCCCACTAGCAGTACATGAGGGTTCCAATTTCTCCACATCTTCACCAACCCTTGATTTCTTATTTTTTTTAGTAATAGCCATCCTAAAGGATGCAAAGTGGTATCTCGTTGTGGTTTTGATGTGTGTTTTCCTAATGATTAGTGATGTTGAGTATCTTTTCATGTGCTTATTAGCCATTTGTACATCCTCCTTGGAGAAATATTTATTTAAGTCTGTTATGGGCTGAATTGTGTACCCCTCAAATATATATGTTGTTGCCCTAACCCCCAGTACCTCAGGGTATAACTGTATTCAGAGGTAAGGTCTTTAAAGATGTAATTTAATTAAAATGAGGTCTTTAGTGTGGGCTCCAATCCAATATCACTGGTATCCTTATAAAAGAAGAAATTTGGACCCACGTGTGCACATGTAGTAAAGACCATGCAAAGGCAGAGGGAGAAGATGGCCATCTACAAGCCAAGGAGAGAGGCCTCTGGTAATTGACCCTACCAACACCCTAATCTTTGGCTTCCAGCCTCCAGAACCGTGAGAAAATAAATTTTTGTTTTTTAAGCCACTCAGTCTGAGGTACTTTGTTATGGCAGCACTGTCAAACTAATACCAAGTTCATTGCCCATTTTTCAATAAAATTTATTTTGTTGTTGCTGCTGAGTTATAGAAGATCTTTATATATTCTGCATACTAATCCCTTATTAGATATATGATTTGCAAATATTTTCTTTCATTCTATGTGCATAGATCAAATTTTTAAAAAAATGCCTAGCTCATAGACGAATACTCAAAAAATTATAGCTGTTTTCAATAAATGCACATTTATTACAATTTGTGGACACTTTTTTCTTTTTATCTCTATATTTTTTATTTTAAAAATGATGCATCAAATGAAAAAAAATATTTTAACATAATAAAGTCTGTCCATATCAACAGAGAATGTATGATTGTCTACTTGCAGATGTCTTGATTTGAAGCAAGTTGGTCAAACACAGTATCTGTTAAACATTAGCACCAAAGCTTATGTCACTCTGAAAAGAAAAAACATTTTAGGTTATGTTCAGACTACATATATAGGCAAGCTGAGTGGATAATATATATAGTAATCTATGTAATTCAATATACTGTAGAAAAACAATTTTAATGTGGCTCAAATTCTCTGAATTGATTGTGATATGAAAAGTTCAACAGTCTAAAATAGACAACACTGAAATGTTGATTAGAGGGAAAAAATGCCAAAATCTGTAACATTGAAAAGTATACTATTTTTTATTTTTCCTACAGAGAATTGCAAGTACAAAATCTTGCAAATGAAAATAGGATTTAGTAGTTTGTGTAGACATTTTCTGTTTGGGGAAATGTGATTAACTGGTTAAAGACATTGTTATTTTGCAAACAAAAATAAAAAGACAAAACAAAACAAACATAAAATTCATTTAAAACTGGAAGTTTTGCCTTGTGTGAGTAAAGGAGCATATTTATTTTAGAACTGTTAGTAAAATTTCACTTTAAAAAGTGTTTTTTACATGGATCTATGTGTAAGTAACAAAAATTACTTTAAAATTTTTTCTTGTCCCATACAAGTAATTATATTTCAGTTTTGTCATTTGAAATTAGAAATTTAATTGGGAAACTTTTGAGGAAGAAAGCATAATTGAGAAATAGATAAAAGAATAAAATGAAAAACATAAAACTTTCACTTCACAACAATTCACCTATGATGTATTGAAAATCTGTATCAATCATCTACTTCTTTGAAACAAATCAGCCCAAAACTAGTGTCTTGAAACAACAGCAATCACATATTTCCTATAAATCTTTAATTTGGGCATGTGCAGGCTGCTGGCTGTGAACTCAGCCAAGGTTGCAGACTGAAACCTGTGTCTTCTGCATCTATGACTCTCTGTGGACTTCATGAGTTACCTTTTAGCATGGTATCTACATTTCAAAAGTGAGCACTATAAGAGAACTAGATGGAAAAGCATGGCATTTTTGAGACTTTACCAATCAGAAATCATACAG
>NW_007728821.1:108630-113944 GCF_000696425.1 Galeopterus variegatus
TAAGAGAACTAGATGGAAAAGCATGGCATTTTTGAGACTTTACCAATCAGAAATCATACAGCACAATTTCCACCCTACTCTATGGATTGAGGCAATCACAAAACCCTACCTTAGGTGAAAGGGAGGTTGTGTAAACTCCTCCTTTTGAAGAGAAGTGGGAAGCTTTAAGAAGAGTACATGGGGCGGAAGATATTGTTGAATCATCTTTGGAAAATACTATTTGCTGTACTCTACATTGTAGCCATAATCTGGATCCCTCTCACATGCCAAATGCATTCATTGCTCCCCACAACACTTCAAATAGCTCATCCCACCGAGGTATGAACCTTATTCTCAAGGTCCAGGATCTCATTAGTCAAACCAGAAGCAGGTGCCGATAAAGATCTTCAGATGAAATTCCTTGGGGACATTTCCTTAAGCACCTTTCTTCTTGATTTGAGGGTCTTTGTACCAAAGGCACAAGTATATTCTCCCCCAACAAAGGCATAATATAACTACAATAGATACTCATTCCAAAACGGAAAAACAGGAGGCTTACTAAAGGTCCATAGGAGTTCTGAATCCAGCTGTATACATATTTCCAGTTCTTTGATTAAGGCTCAGTCCTATTCTATAAAAGTTATTTGGNCTGTATACATATTTCCAGTTCTTTGATTAAGGCTCAGTCCTATTCTATAAAAGTTATTTGGGGTGACTCTTTGTTATGTTCTCTGAGCTCCTGGTTCTGCCATCTGACTTATCCCTCCTTTTCTTCTAGAAAACTGAATTTTTAACTCAATATCCTTCTCAGTCTTCTTCCTGCTCATAAAGTTTAGAATTCCAAGCAAGGCCTATTTTCATTTTGAACTGTATCTTTTTGTCCAACTTGGTGGTGCTTCTGCCAGAACAATTATCTTAAAAACTTTGTAAGTGTTCTGTAACTCTTGCTAAGGTTTACTCCATTAGACAAAAATTACTCCCTCACATCTTTGTGAGATAAGCCCTTCTCTTCCTTGGGCTTTCTGGAGGGGCCTGTGGGATAATGCTGTTAAGGTTCTTAGAAAACCTATTGTTTAATGAAGAGGGCCCAACAAGCATGCCCTTAAGATTCATAAATGGCCTTTTATTAATCTGAATGCTGCTATGAGACAGTATTGTAACAAAGTACACTACAGTCCCTCTTGACATTTGGTCTTTGGTTTGAGGCCCTTTCTTAATTTGAGAATAATTTGTTGTCTGGAGATCCTATAAATAAGTAACTTTTATTTTCTAATCCAGCATGTCCTGCCTCCTTTACATGTAAAAGTTCATTCTCTAGTTCATCTCTCTCCTCTTGAATTTTATCACAGGCAGTAAAAAGAATTCAGGTAGCACTTTCAAATTCTGTATGAAAATCTCCTTAGCTAGGTCATTCAGTTCAATAGGTATCTATCTTTCTTATTTTTCACATTACTGTAGGCATTGCAAAGTTTTCTGCTAAGGGCTTCTTTCTTCTTGCTTCCTTAACATTTTTTCTCACTTTCCTTTAAATTCCCACAAATAGCCTCCTTAAAGCTGAAGCCCTCCAAGCTTTTACTAGTAGTCTTCTCAGGCCCATGCAACTTCTGCTCATTAGTTTCAAAATCAATGGCATGTATCTGAGGCTTTATTATGGCAGCATCTCATCTCTGGAACCAGCATTTTAATCAGTTATCTTTTTCTAAGTAGTAAACCACCACAAAAATTTTACCAGCTTAAAAAAATATCTAAAATTTGGGCAAGTCTCTGCATGGAAAGCTCTTCTCTGTTACATAGAGTGTCAGCTGGGGTTGCTCAACTGCAGGCTAGCCAGTTGGTACTGACTTAATTCAACAAATGACATTACTATATTCCATTATGATTTCATGTACATATGATGTAATATTGATAATAGGTAATAGTGGTTGAGAGCTTACTTTATGATAGTTACCATATTCANCTGCATGGAAAGCTCTTCTCTGTTACATAGAGTGTCAGCTGGGGTTGCTCAACTGCAGGCTAGCCAGTTGGTACTGACTTAATTCAACAAATGACATTACTATATTCCATTATGATTTCATGTACATATGATGTAATATTGATAATAGGTAATAGTGGTTGAGAGCTTACTTTATGATAGTTACCATATTCAAATCATTTCATTGAATCTTAAGATCTGTAAGGTATGCAATACTGTCTTCACTTTACGTGTAAGAATATTGCAGATTAGGAGGTAAATCATTTTTCACTGGTCATACTGCTAGGGTAGAGTTGGAATCTGAAAGCAAACAGCTTAACTCCAGAGAATGTTCTCTCTTTTTTGAGACTGGCCGCACCGCGCTCAGCCAGCGAGTGCACCGGCCATCCCCATATAGGATCCCAACCCACGGCGGGAGCGCTGCTGCACTCCCAGCACCGCACTCTCCCGATTGCGCCACGGGCTCGGCCCTCAGAGAATGTTCTCTTAACTACTGTGCTGAACTGGTTCCTACTTGTATGTACCAAAGTCTTGAACCAAAGTCAAGTGCAAATTAGACTGTACTTGTTTTATAATTATTATTTTTTTGTCAAAAAAGGTAATTTCTGTTTGTCTTTTAGACATAAAGTAATCTCAGTTGACAGTGAATTTTAACTCATCTCTACTTCATAATAAAATAAAAGGTATGAGATAAACAAGACAATTTAAAATGCTAAGAGATTTGCAGTTGGAATGACCAGAGAAAAAGGTAAATTAGGGAGTACAGAGAGAAAGGTACATTAGGGAGTACAGAAAGGTAAATTAAGGAGTACAGAGAGAAAGGTACATTAGGGAGTACTAGATTCAATACAAACCAAGAAGTACTCACATTTCTTAATTATATATTATGTGTCTACAGTAGCCCCTGGTTGCTGTAAGGGATGTAAGACCTAAAGTTCATAATTCCAGAAGAGATAATGTTTACCCAAAAAGGAATTAGTGTACAATTTAAGGCAGTAGAAATCAGATGATTCGTACTGGATTAGAATCTCGACTTTGCCACTTCCTGGCTATGTGGGCCTTCATATCTCGTAATGTCTCTGAGTTTCAGTTTCCTCATGTGTAAAATGGGAATATTAATAGCTTCTAGCTTGTATGAGCGAGGTAAGAATACAATGAAATTATGCACATAAAGCCTTTAACTTGAGGTCTGGCAAATGCAAAATGTGTCAGATATTTAAAGCATTCTTACTATTTTAATATATTCAAATACTTCTATCTATGTTCCCTCAGAGGTCAGAAGTGGTAGCGATCAATATTGGCATGAATATGACAGAAAGTTTCATAGAAGAGGTGGACCTTGAAAAATTCGGATAGTTGTCATTAGAAGGATATATTTTAAGGTGTGAAATTCCGGTGTGAAAAATACTAAAGTAGGAATTATTGTGACGTGGGGTGATAGCATTGGATTCTTAGCAGTGCTGTTCTGTGTGGTTCATTTTTGTCCTTCTAAGGGCACTTAGGCTGTCAGCAGTGCTGTGTTTTGTCTGTATTTTTATTTATACAAGGAGTAAGTTAATCTGTAGAAAATTGTGCTATTTATTATCTTAGGTTATTATGGGTCAGGATTTAATGGGGTAATATTATGTTTTATTGTTTATTGTAATATTTCTTTCAGCTGGTTTTCACAGTTCTTTAAAACTTTTGATTTACACATGCCTTTCTAAGTTAGAATTGCATAATTTGTCATAGATGACAAATGGATTTCATTAAGATACTTCAACATGTGGTAAATTAGTTGTATGAGAAATATGATTGATTTTCTTTCTATCTGAAAGGCAGTTTAGTCTACTAATTATTGAAACCATTGCTGACAGGAGATAGCTTGTTTCATTTTTTCTTATCCATGTACATTTTGAAGTTGCATATTTAATGATAGGAGGTCCATTGTGTACCTTGTGTTTACCAGATTGTGTATGATAAGTTCATTATCCGCACTCTTAACAGAAATTGGTGGAAGAGCTAGTGAACATTATCTCTTTGGTGAGCACAAAGACTTAGAATCTAGAACAAAGTTTAGGTTGAGATAGATTTGATAAAGAAATGAATTATTATACATATACAGATAATTTACATAAAAGTATTTGAATTAGTTTCTGAATTTGACTCGTGGTATATTTATTTTAATATGGGTTTTTAGTGATGAGTTTTAAAATAAAAGATGAATAAAAGGAAATCTACTTCACTCATTTTAAAGATTACTTTAACTTTGAATTATAATAGTGATAATTTGATACCACTATTATATCATAATAGTGATAGTTAAATGATAGTGAAAGAAAAAAATTCTGCTATGGACTTTATTGTGGTAGTATAGTGATGAAGCTCTGGGCTGAAGCTGAAGTGTTATATTGATTGCAAAATTATGGAAGTCATATATATCACCAGTGATATACATAAATAAATGTAGAAATTTTTATAACTTTATAATTCTGTGTTTGAGTCTGTGAATATTTATGAATTTACTTAGAATGTAAAGTAAAATATTACTCAAAAAATTGGGTAAATTCTGAGTAAAAATAAGATTTCTCAAATTTAAGGGCTACAAATCTAAACCGTGGAAGTGTGGTAAATTGATTATTTTATTCTAGGTGGATGAAAAATTATTCTACTGGTTTGCTTTGATTTTGATGTCTCATTGCCTTTGTCACTCCTGATAATGTTTGGAAGAAACGTACTAATTACTTAGAAAATGATTCATTTTGATTAGTGTATGTTGAATTCCCCAGAGGGGGGAAAAATTTAATTATTTTGACCAAAATTATACTTAGTTTTATCATATCACTGATATCTTTTGAAATTTCTCTGGCCATAGATTTATCTTCTCAAAGTAGATAGAAAGTAGCAGAGCTTTATTGTGTCATTAGGAATTCTATTTCTGAACATTGGTGTGAATGTACTTAGCTAAGTTCAGTCCTAGAGAATGGTACTCAGTTCTATATTCTTTTTGTTGTTGTTACTTCCAATAGATAGAAAAGAACCATAGTCTTGCTCTCAATCCACTTTTCTCTTCGTGACATTAAAACCCCCAGCATTACCTAATTTTTAAAAAGTAGGTGATTGAGTAGTCAGTAGCACTAAAGATATCTGTCCCCAAATTGACAAGTCTGGAAGTACATGAAGAAGTCAACTCCATCTGGAGTTCAATCACACTTTCCCGTATAGTTAATCACCAGCTGCTATGAAAAAAAAAAGTGTTGTCAAGCCTGGGAGGCCTGAAATTAGCTGTACAGCTGCATTTTGGCTTATAGGAAAACCCTGTAACAAGATGACAGTCTATGAAGGCAAAGATAGCTATGACTCCTGTATTCCTTTTTTTTT
>NW_007728821.1:114853-116262 GCF_000696425.1 Galeopterus variegatus
TTTTTTTTTATTCAATGCTAAGAGAGTTATATTAATAAAAAATGTATTTAAACTTTTAAGAAGCAGTTCGAATCACTTTCTGAAATCCAAATTAAGGCCAAGTATAATCAGCATGTGCCCAGACTTGAGTTACATTATCAGATGTTCCAAGACTAAAACTGGTATATGAAAATTTCTAAATTTTATCCATATGACTCACTTTACTCTAATGCATTTCTCCTGATAGGGATAATAGATTTTGATTTTTTAAATTGTGCTTTGTTTTGTTTGTAATTCATGGGTGCTTTCTAATATCTTGAACGTTAACTTGGAGTGGGAGAAAATAGTCAGATTAGCCTAGTGTGGAAAGCTTTCGAATGCCTGGAATTTAAAAGTTAGTGCTAGCAATGATTATTTTTTTTGGTTGATGTCTACTTAAAGATATCAAAAATCTATATACCTCTCAAATGATGACTGCTAAAATTTTCAATAATGTCAATGTTTTAAAGTTTTAACATTTCTTTTTGAGTGTCACCAGTAGTCCTAGCCATAACTAAGAATAGGAGGCAAACTATTATTCCATTTTACCCAAGCATAAAATTGAATTTAGTATCAGGTGTGAGTTACATGGTGACTATTTGGTTAGGGATATTGGACCTCATTCCTGATCAGTGAAGCATTATGGGAATTAATACCTTCAGACATTTGCCACTGAATTTCTAAAATTGAAACACTGTTCCAGATCTTTTGGGGAATCTTTCTTATATTGAAACACTGAACCAGATTTTTTTTTTTGGGGGGGGGGATCTTTATCCAGAGTGGCCCTGCAGCAGGGATCATTTATGTCCTTTTTAACCAATAATTAAGGACTATTTTTGTTTCTTGTAATGGGGAGGTTTTTCCCTCTTTAATGGTAAGAAACTACCTGTAAGGAAATTGAATTGAAACTGTGAAGACTTTTGAAATAAGCTTTTCCCTATGGATTTATAATTTATTATAAAAAAAGTGCACAGATCTTTGGGCATACAGCTTGACAGTTTAGACATTAATGATTTTAAGTACCTGTGGCCCATAACTTACTGATTTGTAGAATGTGCATAGGAGACTGGAAAAGAAAGTCTCAACAAAAATTACCATAATGGAGTAACACATTTTTAAAATGAGAATAATTTGAAGATACATTTTGACACAGTTTAGATAAACATATACCTTTATAAATATTACATAATATCCTTGTCACACATACGCATATTGCTGTATCATTAAAACATTTCACCAGGGGGTTGTTCTCTTCCACTTGTCAACCTTCAATGGAATTTTATAAATACTTCTCTGATGGAGAAGTAAAGTGTTTTTGAACAATCAATTCTAATTGTCCTTTATAAAGGACATGATATACTAGCCACTAACTGATTTTGATATACTTTAAA
>NW_007728821.1:116561-120203 GCF_000696425.1 Galeopterus variegatus
TAATTGTCCTTTATAAAGGACATGATATACTAGCCACTAACTGATTTTGATATACTTTAAATATTCTCTGGTGTGCCACAATAATTTCAGTTGGTGTAGTCGCCTTTATTTCACAGAATTGTTTTAATAAAACTTTAAAAAATGTATTTCTGAATAACATCTTCTAAGTAAATGTGGTGAAAAAAAACTATCTGTGATTGGGAGCGGTGGAGCAAGACAGTCAACTAGAGTTGTCTGTGCTTATCTCCCAACAAAAAGAGACCCAAACAACTAATAAACAACTATATTTTAACAGAATGACTGAAGATACACAATGCAGAGCACCAGGGGAGTGACAAAATCCTTGTGGAACATGGAAGACTGTAAGACTGGGATAGCACCATGGAAAGCTGAGCAAGCCATTCTGCCTCTGCTTTGCTGTCTCCCCACAGGGCCGGCTTGGAGTCAGATGGAGAGAAGGTAAGCTGGAAAACCCCCAGCTGTTTCCACTTATACCACAAACATCAGTAATCCCTGCCACAACAGAGTCCCCCAGTCCTCTCAGACCCCCAACCCAGTTTGGAGAGTAGCTGGAAGTTTTTGCAGCTGCATGTCCTCATAGTAGAAGCCCAGGTAGAGCAATCCCCAGCCTCCTGACCTAAATGGCCATGCATAATGCCACCTTGAAACAAAACCAGCTGCTAGAGTGTATCCTGCACTGGCACCCAGTGCAAACTGACTCCCTCTATCCTCAGGCATTTACCTTCATTCTACTATGTTCACCCGGATACCTGCAGGACCATGTCTCAGGCTGCCTGGAGCCTAGGCCAGACAGAAACAGTGAGACCTCAGCATCTGAAGCTGAACAGCACCCCTTCCTCCCCTCCAGGAGAACAGGCAGAATTGCTCACCAGGGAAGCTGACAATAAGTGGCTGATCCACCACATTCATATGTACCAGCTCTGCACAACCCGCTGGCCCACTGAGCCCATAGGTGCCCACACCTGCTTGACAGTCAGTCCAGTGGTAGCTCTGCCTCCTTCTACAGCCCTCCATGAAGCTGCTGGGCCCTGCTGCACTAGTGTACACCAGCTCCCTGATTGAGAGCAATCAGGCATCCGCTTTGCTTCCCCACAGCAGACCTCTACAGAGTTGCCAGGTCCTGTGCACCCTTGCAGATTTGTTTGAAGCTCAATAGTTGGTCCAATGGTCCTCAATATACCTGGTAGGCCCTGCTGCACTGTTGCATGCCTGCTCCCTCCTGGACAGTAAATTGGGCAGCAGCTTTGCCTTCCCCTGGCAGGCCTTCGTTAAGCTGCTGAGCTCTGCTATGCCCTTCTAGGCCTGCTCTAGGCTCAATAGTTCATCTGGCGGCCCTGCACAGAGCTGCTGAGCCCTGCTGCACCAGTCCATGTCTGCTCCCTGACCAATAGCAAATCAGGCAGCAGCTTTGTCCTGCCCCAACAAGCCTGTATAGAGCTGAAGGGCCCTGCCACAGCCTTACAGTCCTTCTCTAGGCTAGACAACTGATCTGGTGGCCCTCCACAGAGCTACCAGGCCTTGCTGTATTAGTGCACACCTGCTCTCTGCTGACCAGTGAATTGGGTAGTGACTCTGACTCCATCTGGCAGCCCTCCACAGAGCTACCAGGCCCTGTTGCATCTGTGCATGCCTGCTCCCTGCTTGACAGTGGATTGGGTGGTGGCTTCATCTCCTCTGGCAGGCCTCCATGGAGCCCCTTGACCCTCCTGTGCCTGCACATGCCAGCTCCTGGTCAGACAGTGGCATCTACTCTGGGGCAGGCCTTTACAGAGCTGCCTGATGCCTCCATCCTGGACCTAGGCCCACCCATTTCCAGCTCAGAAGCTGGTCAGGCAGTGCACCACTCCCAGAGAGAGACATCTTCAGAGCTGAGTGCCCACACCTGATCTCATAGCTGGTTGGACAGTTAATCTGATGCCTCAGAGAGACCACCAAACAGTTGGTTGTCCCTCTATGTCCATACACACCTAGCCCAACAACCAGCCTGGTGTTTCTGACCCAGCAAAACTGCCATTGTTGGCAAAAACTCCCATAGTCTAGGCCATTGAGGTATTTTCAGACATCACAGAAGAGGAATACAACCAAAGAAACTGCACCAAGGCTACGCTACTTTGGTCCATCCAAAACCAAAGCCAACACAACACATTTAACTGACACCCTAGGACCCACACACACAAAAATGTCATTACTATGCAATCTACTCTAGATAATTAAGAAAAGCTACTCCATTAGATGTGCTGATACCAATGTAGGGACACAAGATACATGAAAAAGCAAATAAATAAATAAATAAATAAATAAATAAGTGACACCCCCAAAGGAACACAATAAATCTCCAGTAACAGACACCAAAGAAAAGGACAGTTACAAAATGCCTTGTAAAGGAATTTCAAATATCAATCATAAGAAAATGCAATGAGATACAAGAGAACACAGATAAAAAATTCAATGAAATCAGGAAAACAATTCATGATCTGAATGAGAAACAACAAAGAGATAAATATCATTAAAAAGAATCAAACAGAAAACTTGAAGCTGAAGAATTCAATGAATGAAATAAAAAATACAATTGAGAACTTCAAAAACCATACTAGATCAAGTAGAAGAGAGAATTTCTTAACTTGAAGACAGATCTTTTGAAATTGCCCAGTCAGAGGGAAAAAAAGAAACAAGAATGAAAAAAGAATGAAGCTGACAAAACACTGATAGCTGAAATCTTCCCAAGTATTGGGAGAGATATGGACATTCAGATTCAGGAAGATCAATGGTAATTGATTAAATTCAACCCCAAAATATTCTCTCTGAGACAAATCATAATCAAACTGCCAAAAGTCAGACCCAAAGAATTCAAAAAGCTGCAAGAAAAAAGCATCAAGTCACATGTAAAAGAAACCCCATTAGACGATCAGCAGGTTTCTCAAAAGAAACCTTATGGCCAGGAGAGAATGGGATGATATATTCAAAGTGCTGAAAGAAGAAAACTATTAGATAAGAATAATTTGTCCAGCAAAGCTATCCTTCAGAAATGAGGGATAAATAAAGATCTTCTCAGACAGACAAAAGCTGAGGGAATTCATCACTACTAGACCAGATTTACAAGAAATTCTTAAGGGAATACGATAACTGAAAATGAAAAGATGGTAATTACTATCATCAAAACATGAAAAAGTACAAAGCTCACCTGAAGAGGTAAATAATGCTGCTATGTAAGATAAAAAGGTAAAAATGGATGAAAAACACCAACAGCAATAATTAATGACTAGGGAACATACAAAAGATACAAACAAATTGTGGAGTATACTATAAAGCAAATGTATTTCACAGGGCCTAGTTTTCCAAAGCCCTGTAGTTTCAGCTTTAGCCTAACCTTTTGGAATTACAGATAGAAATGTTAACCTTGCGACAGACGGGGAGCTTTCCCCAGGCTAAAGTCTCTGTTGTGGATATAGAATTGTAACACAGCATGGTTGCTGGCTCAAGGACAGACAAGTTACTTGATCGATATGTAAAAATGCTGGGGAAATTGCTGTTGGGAAACACAGTGTTTGCTAAGATCAAGCTTTTGTTGGTGGACCAATTTAACCTTTTGCAAATTGCATTATGGAATGCTACTTTGCTTAT
>NW_007728821.1:120768-146675 GCF_000696425.1 Galeopterus variegatus
TTTTGTTGGTGGACCAATTTAACCTTTTGCAAATTGCATTATGGAATGCTACTTTGCTTATTTCAATGATGTTACTAGTTTTCCATTTGTTAGCCATAATTCTTCCGATATCCTTGTGTTTTTGTAATGATTAAATCAACTGAATTTTCTTGTAAAATTTCCTTGTCTTTACAATAAAAGAGAGAGGCTAACGTTGGAGGTGGCTGCCGCATTCAGTTTTGCTCCTTCCAATGGAGAAATCACTGAAGTGCAGTCTGTCCAGGCCTCAATGCATACATAGTGCTTGAGTATTCACGTAATTCTTTTCTTTGTATATATTACACAGGGAAAAGAGGTGTAACAAATGGTGACCCTGACGTGATGAATTCTGAGTCCACAGATCAGAGACTGACCTGCCAAGCCTTGGAAAGGAAAGGAAAAGGGTGTCTGCTACTCATCCCATCCAAAGGAAAGTCCTGGTAAAAGGGGGAAAGAGGAAAAGGACATCTACTCATCCCATCAAAAGGGAAATCCTGGTAAGGGGGACTCACCCCGGTAAAAAGGATCACAGGTGGCTTTCTATTAAGTAATCGCACACCTGCAGCAGTGTCTAGCTAGGGCTTCATCCAGAAGTTTTGCTTTCTTACTCTGTCAATTTTCTATCTATTCTTGTGATTATGGGTAGTCCACTGTCTAAGAAGGAAGTTCAACATAGGTAATTACTTCCATGTCTCCTTAAGGTAGTAGGTTATAAAGTAACTAACCATCATCTAATTAAATTATTATTGATTATAATGGTTGGGAAATTATGTTAAATTGCTTTAAAAATTATTCAGGACCTTAACAAAAGGCAAAAATGTGTTGATGCCATTAAAGAGGATGAAAAACAATCATTGCCACCTCCTCCTCTCCCCCCACCTCCACCTTTAGAGGCAAACAATTCATTTTTTCCCTTGATGCAATCCTGTCTTACAGAAGGACATAACATGGGAGTTGATGTTTTTCCTGTTGTAAGAACTGGGACTCAGTCGAGACGTGAAAAACCTCCTATTCTCCCTGTTTGAAAGATGTAAAAACAGCGTAACAGAAAATAGCTTACATAGTACTTTTACTAAGGGATACTTAGAATCAATTACTAATGGATATAATATGACCTCCTGGGATTGGAAAACACTCGGAAAAACTGTTTTAACTCCTGCTCAATATACTGTATGGCTACAAGAATTTTGGGAAGGCTTACATGCTATTTCACTGGAAAATTTATGAAATGAGGTTCAAATTAGTATGGACATGTTATTTGGGAAAGGAGATTTTATAACAACTCAGGCATAGGCCTTAATTCCTCAACAAGTACTTGACCAAACATCTCATGCAGCTGTAAAGGCTTGGAACAAAGTTCCTGAAACAGATACTACCACTAAATCTTTTGCTACTGTTAGACAGGGACCCACTGAGCCTTATATAGATTTTATTAATCATCTTCAAGACACTATAACTAGACAAATTGACAATGCTCATGACAATCCAGAACTGCTATCAAAAGTTTATTTACATTTAATCAAACAAGTTAATAATGTTGGTTTACAAATAGCTCCAGATAAAGTTTTTTTTTAAAAAAAGCAGCCTTGGAAATATCTTGTTTTTTTGATCACTCAGAGAAATATATGGCCACAAAATATATCTTTCCATATTTAGGAACCTGTTACTCAAAATGATTTACAAAAATTATTTGGCGATATTAACCGGCTCTGTCCTTCTATGAGTATTTCTATTTATGAACTCCAACATTTGTTTAATACCTTAAAGGGAGACCCTGATCTGTCCCCCTCTCATTGCTTATCAGAAGAAGCAAAATTAGAATTTAAACAGATTGAATGCTTTTTACATTCCAGACAATTAACACATATTGTTAAATTTCAAGTCATTCATTTCATTATTTTAAATACCCCACATAGTCCCAAGGGTTGCTTTGCCAATTTCTTCCTCAGATAGGAGTCATTGAATGGATTTTCTTACTCCATCAACAAAAATAGAAATTATATGCTAAATTAGAACAACATATTCATTTACTCAATAGGGGAAGACACTGTTGTCAAATACTTACTGGGTGTGATCCTGACATCATTAATCCTGGTCATTCTAAAACTGTCTTTTACACTGCCCTAAAACAATTAGAGTCTTTGCAGATAACTATGGCTGATATTATTGGTAAGATACAATTCTCATTACCCCATGATAAAATTTTACAAGGACTTCAATTATTGCCTATACAATTAAAATCCTGTTTATCCCTTATTCCCCTCCCTCAAGTGCTGTGTTTATTGACGGTTCTGGCAGATCAAGAAAGGGATCTATAACAGGGAAGAACAGGGAATCTGGAAAGATTTTGTTACTATCCATCATAAGTCTACTCAAAGGGCTGAATTGGCAGCTGCCATTGCAGCTTTACAACATTTTTTTAATCAGCCACTTAATTCAGTAGCTGACTCTGCCTACGTAGTTGGAGCCTTACAGGTAATTCAAGATGCATCTATCCATGAGGGAAATGATTTTCTTTTATTTGAAATGTTTCAACATTTACAAAACTTATTCAAAAAAGACATCATTCTTTCTGTGTAATTCACATGCATTCTCATTCTGGTCTTCTTGGCCCTTTATCAATTGGAAATGTATTGGCTGATCACTTTGTTATGTATAATAATGTTTTACAGAAAGCTATTGATTCTCATCAGTTTTTTCATCAGGGTGCATGAGCTTTGGCTAACATGCATCAGATCTCTTAGAGACAAGCTCAAGATATTGTTTCTGCTTGTCCTGATTGTCAGAGGTTTTCTAAATCTAATTTCCCTGGAGGAGCTAATCCTCAGGAAATAAAAGATAATGAAATTTGACAAATGGAAGTCACTCATTATTCCTCTTTCAGACATCTTAAATATTTACATGTTACTGTTGACACTTACTCTGGTCTTACTCATGCCACTGCCCAAACAGGAGAAACTGCTAAACACGTTAAAAAGCATTGTCTTTCTGCCTTTGCCACCATGGGGATTCCAAATCAAATTAAAACATAATGGACCAGCATACACCTCCAAAGTCTTTCAAGTATTCTGTGACAACTGGAACATTAAATATGTGACAGGAATCTCATTTAACCCCATTGGCCAGGCAATTGTTGAAAGAGCTAATGGCCTCCTTAAATCTCAAATAAGTAAACTAAGGAGGAGTAATATAGATATAGGACTGGCCCCTCATGAACAGGTCTTTAAAGCTCTGTTTACACTAAGTTTTAAAATGGTAATTCCCAAAAATTAAATGGTCACAGAAAAACACTTTATACCTACCTCCTAAAAAGAGACCTAAACCCTTGGTTTTATACCACCACCTGCTGATGGGACCACAATGGTTGGAATCTGTTGAATTGTTAACATGGGGGAGAGGGCATGTGTCTTTTCTTTCACCCACAGGCCCACTATGCATTCCTGCTAAGGCCATCAAACCTTATTTGGAACTCCAAACCTGACAAAGAATTGAATATGATCCCAGAATCTCAATGCCTCACTATCACACCTCAATCAATCTCACCGGATATGGTACATATCAGACCACCAGTGATGATGGTGCCAACAACCACCTCCACTCCAACCTACATGAGCCCACCAGTAATGACAATGATGACAACAAGTTCCAAATGTACTCAGGGTAAATTAAAAAACTTCAGCAGTCAAATGGCTTTCATTAGCTCAGCCCTTAAGCTCAGTAACTCATTTGAGAAACAAAAACTACACTAAAATCTACCTGTTTAATGAGATGGTCTCAAATTTTCTGGCATCCTACTGGTTATCTTGAACAGACTTCTAAATTTTCTTCTAGGCTCATCTATTTATTTCTTCACAAAATCCTCTGGTAAAGTTCTATGCCATTTTTTTAAAAAAGAAAACTTTCTCTGTATCTTCTTGTAAAGGCTTGCATACTTTGCTTTACAATGTAAATTCATTATCCTGCTTTCTTTTAAACATGGTGAGGCATCACTGATAAGCTCTAATATTCTTTAGAAACACAATCTAAACCTGACTGTCCTCTTATGCTAGTGAATTTTTTATTACGTTTTAAACAAAACCTATAAGATCCTTATTTATTTTTGTTGTTTATGTCTGTATATATATACATATGTAAGCTGTATGTAATGTCTACATGTTCATGTCTGTAAGTGTGTTTGTATTGTCTGCATGGTACCAAATTGGCTTATAATTATAATGTGGACTCATTAAATGAATAAGTATACTTTTAAAGCTTACATGACTTAAATTTTCTAAAGTTTTGATAAAATAAATATATCTTCAAAAATTGATTTAAACCTTCTACCTAAATTTGGCTCAAGGTCAATATTTCTCTTACTTACCTCAGCTTTGCCTCCTGGCCATGCTGGGAGGAACAATATCTTTTAGACATTATCTTCGCTCCACATGGCCTCTCTGGATTCCATATGGCCCTAAATGCCACGTGGAAACCTGGGACCCAGGATGGTGAGTGAAAGGAGACCTATGCCCAATGTCTCATAGGCCCTAGTTAACATTAACTGATAAGCATATAGATAATTTAATACACCAAGTTTTTGACTAGGAAACCATAAATATGTATTTAGTAGGAATAGCTGAGACTCAAACTGGGACTTGTGTAATCCACTGTGACAAATGGATGCCTATTTACTAACCTGAATGTACAAAAATGTTCTTATCAGAACACATCACTGCCTGGGTTTACTAATCAAACAGGATTACTAGAGGTCTTTTCACTTAACTGCTCTTAATACAAAATTGTAAAAGGTTTTCTTTATCCTTTAGATAACTGGTTTAAAAAACTTATTTCATGATAATTTCTAGTGCTCTCTGCCTTTGAAACCCTTTGTCACTTTGGTTTTATTTTTTGTAGTGATCCTATTCAGCTAAGTGTTTATTTGATAAACTTTCCAAAACCAAATTCTAAAAGCTCAACCATTTGATTTAAAATAACTTTGAGGAGTTCTAAGGGCCCTGGAGCTTCTCGAAGGATATATAAAAAAATGTATCATAACTAATTGGCTTATTTGATAAATTAGACTATATGGGAAAGCATTGTCAGTATTGAGATGTTATTAATACGTGTTCCCAAATCTTGTAAGGTACTTAAATATCTGTGCCTTGATATAAATGCTACCAGTCATAATCTTGGTTCAATTATAATTTTAAAATGCTATGTCTTCAAATGTTTCATGAAAAAACTATGATAAGTGCAGTTTCCTGACAAATGTTGATTTCATACCTTTAAACTAAATTTACAAAATTCTAATGAAGAAACTGATGGGTTTGTGAAATTGCTTACCAAGGTCAAAACAACAAAAGTTAATTAATGAACTGATAAAAAAAATTATGGGTTTTTACAATTTCCTTATTTTGAAAAACTACTGGTTTTCTTAATGTTTTGTTTTCCAGATTTAAGAAAACTCTCTCTCTCTTATGCTATCTATAACTAACAGCAGTTTGGTAAAATATAATTTGAAATAGAGATAAAAGGATTTGTTTTCTTTTTATTTGATTCCCCCCAAGTTTAATAACTTTTAAGTATCTTTATGATTATTATGACAATGTGGCTATTTTTATAAGTTCAATGAAAATTAACTCTCCTTATAACAGGATATAATTTAGAACTTTGGTTATAAGATAGCATGTCTCTCCTAAGTTGCTGACCCTTCTTTGATGTTGCCCTAATTTGGCCTAATTGCTGTTTCATCTTGCTCCTTCATCTTTCCCCTCCAACATGGGACAGGATCATCTGGGAATAAGCCTTCCCAGTACTGATGGATTTATACAAAGAAAAGTAAGACCTTTTCAATCAAAATATTGATCATCAATGCTTTTATGAGGAATGCCTTGATCATAAAAGGGCAAATAATATCTTGTCTAGAAAAGCAGTTCTCTAAATTTTCCTGGCCTTAAAGAGGTTGTTTGTCACTTGGCTGAGACATCCTATTTCTAAACAAAAGATTCATAATTGATCAAGAAATTTTACAAAGGCTTTGGAAACAGTAATGTCCTGGACAGGTGAACATTAACAAACTCTCTGGACTCAAAATCAACTATTATATGGAATAGAATCCCATTCCAGAGTTTCAGCAACTGGTAATTACACCCCAATTCACAGCACCTGGAATGATGCCTATGCAAGGGCTCTGAGATGATGACATCATTAGTCCTCACGTGAAGTAAATTAAAAGGACTAGCCATACTAAATGATACTTACTTTAAATGCTTTTGTCTTCACTGTAAAAACCTGATCTATAGCTTTTGGTTTTTCTTTTAATTAAATAAATAAAACGGAGGAGACGTGGAGTATACTATAAAGCAAATGTATTTCACAGGGCCTAGTTTTCCAAAACCCTGTAGTTTCAGGTTTAGCCTAACCTTTTGGAATTACAGATAGAAATGTTAACCTTGCTACAGACAGGGAGCTTTCCCCAGGCTAAAGTCTCTGTTGTGGTTATAGAATTGTAACTCAGCAAGCTTGCTAGCTCAAGGACAGGCAAGTTACTTGATCGATATGTAAAAATGCTGGGGAAGTTGCTGTAGAGAAAAACAGTGTTTGCTAAGATCAAGCTTTTGTTGGTGGATCAATTTAACCTTTTGCAAATTGCATTATGGAATGCCACTTTGTTTATTTCAATGATATTACTAGTTTTCCATTTGTTAGCCATAATTCTGTGTTTTTGTAATGGTTAAATCACCTGAATTTTCTTGTAAAACTTCCTTATCTTTACAATAAAAGGGAAAGGCTAACTTTGGAGGTGCCTGCCATTCAGTTTTGCTCCTTCTAATGGAGAAATTACTGAAGTGCAGTCCATCTGGGCCTCAATGCATACATAGTGCTTGAGTACTCACATAATTCTTTTCTTCATATCCATTACACAGGGAAAGGAGGTATAACACAAATTGAGGAAACAAAAATAGAATGTGTGTAGGGGGGATGTCTAGAGTATGCTCAGGTGAACAAGTTAAGTTGCTATCCGCTTAAAAGAGTTTATTATAACTATAAGACCATTTTAACCCCAAGTTATCCACACACACACACACACACACACACACAAGACATTATAGTAGATACACAAGTAAGAAACAGAAAGAAAACAAAGCTTAGCACCACAGAAAACCACTGATCTGAAGAAGTATATAACTAGAGAAAAGGAAAGTAACTAAGAATCTACAAAACAGCCAGAAAACAATTAACAAAACAGCAGGCATAAGTTCTCATATATCAGTAACAAACTTGGCTGTAAATGGATTACACTCTCCAATTAAAAGATATAGAATGGCTGAATGGGTAAATAAAGAAGACCTAATTATATGTTGCCTATGATAGACTCACCTAACTACTAAAGAAAATTGTAGATTGAAAGTGAAGAGGTGGAAAAAGATTTCACACAAACAGAAACCAAAAGAAAGCAGGGTAGGCATACTTATACCAGATAAAATAGACTTTAAATCAAAAACTATAAAGAAGAGACAAAGAAGGTCATTATATAATGATAAACAGATCAATCCAACAAGGAGATATAATAATTGTAAATATACTATTAATATACACTGGAGCACCTAGATATATAAATCAAACATTATTAGACCTAAGAAGAGAGAGATAAATTGCAATTCAATAATAGTAGGGTACTTTAAAACCCTACTTTCAATAATCGATAGATCATCTAGACAGAAAATAAACAGAAACCTCTCACACACTGCATCATGACCAACTGAATCTTACAGATGTTTACAGAACATTCCATCTAATAGCTACAGAATATACATTTTTCTCAACTGCACATGGAACATTCTCAAAGGATAGATCATACATTAGGCCACAGAACAAGTCTACACAAGTTTAAAAAGATCATATCAAATATGTTTTCTGATGACAATGGTATAAGGCTAGAAATGAACAAGAAAAACTTCAGAAACTTTATAAATACATGGAAATTAAACAACACACATCTAAACAACCAATGGGTTAAAGAAGAAATTGAAAGTAAAATTTAAATATTTCCTGAGACAAGTGGGAATGGAAACACATCATACCAAAACATAAGGGATATGACAAAAGCAGTTCTTAGAGGAAAGTTTACAGCAATAAATTCCTATATCAAAAAGAGGAAAGATTTCTAATAAACAACTTAATAGTGCACCGAAGGAGACACAAACTACAACAAAATAAACAACAACAATAAACTAAATCCAAAATTGGCAGACGGAAACAAATAATAAAGCTCAGAGCAGAAATTAATGAAATAGAGTAAAAAAAAAAATGGAAAAGATCAGTGAAACACAGATTTTTTTTGAAAAGTTAAGTAAAGTTGATAAACCTTTAGCTAGACTCACCAAGAAAAAGTCAAACAAATAACATCAAAAATGGAAAAGGAGAGTTACAACTGATACCACAGAAATACAAGAGATTATAAAAGAGTATCAATTATATGCCAACAAATCTGATAATATACAAGAAATGGATATATTTCTGAACAAATACAATCTACCAAGACTAAACTATCAAAAAATAGAAAATCTGAACAGACCAATAACAAGTGAGGAAGTTAACAGTAATACAAAATCTTCCATTAAAGAAAAGCTCAGAACCCAATGGCTTAACTGCTGAATTCTACCAAACGTTTAGAGAAGAAATAATACTAATTCTCTTCAGATTATTTCAAAATGTTGAGGAAGAGTGAAGCCAGCATTATTCTGACTCTAAAACTAGACAAGGACACAACAAAAAAAGAAAATTACAGGCCATTATCTCTGATGAATATAGATGCAAACATTCTCAACAAGATACTAGCAAACTGAATTCAACAGCACATTAAAAAGATTATTCACTATGATCAAGTGGGGTTTACCCAAGGTATGCAAAGATGATCTAACAAACACAAGTCAATAAATGTGATATGCCACATTAACAGAAAGACAAAAATGATATGATCAATTCAGTAGATGTGGAAAGAGCATTTGACAAAATTCAGCATTCTTTTATGATATAAACTCTTAACTAGGTATAGACAGTATGTGTGTGAATACATTAAAGGCTATATAGGACAAACCCACAGCTAACATCATACTGAATGGGGAAAAGCTGAAAGGTTTTCCTCCTAGATCAGGGACAATACAAAGATGCCCACTTTCACCACTTCTATTCAACGAAGTATTGGAATTCCTACCCAGAGCAGTTAGACAAGAGAAAGAAATAAAGGCATCCAAGTTGGAATGGAGGAAGTCAAATTATCCCTGTTTGCAGATGATGTGATCTTATGTATAGAAAACCCTAAAGTCTGACAAAAAAACTGTTAGAACTAGTAAACAAATTCAATAAAGTTGCAGGATACAAAATCAACATACAAAAGTCAGTAGCATTTGTATACACTAATAGTAAACTATCTGAAAAAGATATCAGGAAATCAATTACTTTTACAATAACTACACAAAAAAATACCTAAGAATAAACTTAGTCAAAGAAGTGAAAGACATCTACTACAATGAAAGCTATAAAACTTCAAAGAAAGAAATTGAAGAGGACATAAATAAATGGAAAGATATACCATGTTCATGGGTTGGAAGAATTAATATTGTTAAAATGGCTATCTTACCCAAATAGATATACAGATTTAATACAATCTCTATAAAAACACCAATGACATTCTTCACTGAAATAGAAAAAACAATCCTAAAATTCATATGGAACCAAAAGATACCCCAAATAGCCAAAGCAATCCTGGGAAAAACAGCAAAGCTGGAGGCATAACACTATCTGACTTCAAATTATACTACAAATGCAGAGAGCATTAACATTTATAAAGCAATTGTATTTCACAGGGCCTATTTTCCAAAGCCCTGTAGTCTCAGGTTTAGCCTAACCTTTTGGAATTACATACAGAAATGTTAACCTTGCAAAAGACAGGATAGGAAATTTTCCTCAGGCTAAAGGCTTTGTAATACAGCAAAGTTGCTGGCTCAAGGACAGACAAATTACTTGATTGATATGTAAAATACTGGGGAGATTGCTTTAGGGAAAAACTGTGTTTGCTAAGATCAAGATTTTGTTGGTTGATTAACTCAGCCTTTTGAAAATTGCATTATGGAATGTCACTTTGCTTGTTTCACTGATGTTACCAGCCCTTATTGTTAAGCTATACTTAGCCATAACCCCACCTATGTTCATTTCCTGTAACTTCCTGGTCTGGAGAATAAATGTGGGGAGAGAACCCCAGTTCGTGATTAATTTCCAAAGGAAGGAATGCCTCTCTCTTGAGGGTTCCAGGAAATTAACCCCTTTGGGGTCTCTCACTGCTCAGAAGAAATGGGCTGTGAGTATCCTTTGTGTCTCCATCACCCAGGGGAAGAGGTGACAAATCCATATGAGGCAAAGCAACATACAAATCTATAGTATCCACAACTGCATGGTGTGTCATAAAATCAGATACATTGACCACTTTAAAAGAATAGAGAGCCCAGAAATAAATTCACATACCAAGAGCCCACCGATCTTTTTGGAAGGTGCCAAGAACACATATTGAGGAAAAAAACAGTCTTTTCAGTAATTCATGCCAGGAATACTGGATATCCACATGCAAAAGAATGAGACTGGACACCTACCTCTCACCACATATAAAAATAAGTTCAAAATGGATTAAAGATTTAAATTTAAAATGCCAAACCATGAAAATACTAGGAGAACCCATAGGGGAAATGATCCATGACAAGGGGCTGCACAAAGATTTTTTAGATAAGACATCAAAAGCACAAGCAATCAAAGCAAAAATAGACAAGTGGGATTACATCAAACTAAAAAGCTTTTTAACATCAAAGGAAAACTATTAAAAGAGTGGGACAGTGTACAGAATGGGAGACAATACTTGTAAACTATATATCTGACAAGAGGTTAATATCAAGAATATATCAGAACCTAACAGCAACAGAACAAATAACCCAATTGAGAAATGGGCAAAGGAACTTAATAGGCATTTTTCAAAAGAAGACATAAAAATGGCCAACAGGCATATGAAAAATGCTCAACATCACTAGTCACCAGGGAAATGCAAATAAAAACAACAATGAGATGCCGCCTTACTCCAGTTAGAATGGATATTGTCAAAAAAACAATAGACAATAAATTTTGGTAAGGATGTGGAGAAAAGGAAACACTTAACACACTGTTGGTGGGTGTGTAAACTAGTACAGCCATTATGGAAAACAGTACGGAGGTTCCTCAAAAAATTAAAAAGAGAAATACCATACAATCCAGCAATCCCTCTACTGGGTATATACCCAAAGAAAATGAAGTCAGTATGTTGAAGAGATATCTGCCCTCTCATGTTTACGGCAGCACTATTTACAATAGCCAAGATATGAAATCAACCTAAGTGTTCAACAATGGATGAATGGCTAAAAATAGTGTGGTACAGATATACAACGGAACACTATTAAGCCATAAAAAAGAATGAAATCCTGTCACCTGCACAACACAAATAGACTTGGAAGTCATTATGTTAAGTGAAGTAAGCCAGGCACAGGAAGACAAATACCACATGATCTCACTCATATGTGGAATCTAAAAAAAGAAAAAAAATTGATATTATAAGAAAAACAGAGAGTAGAACAGTGGTAACCAGAGACTGGGGGAAGGGGAAAAGAGAAAGACAGACATGGAGAGGTTGGCCAATGGGTACAAAACTATAATTAGGAGGAATAAGTTCTGATGTTCTATTGCACAGTAGGGTGACTGTGGCTAACAGTTCAGTTAGAGGAGAGGCTTTTGAACGTTTTTGCCACAAAGAAATCATACATGAATGAAGTGATAGATACATTAATTACCCTAACTTTATCATTATACAACATATATAAATATCAAAACATCAGATTCTACCCCACAAGTATGTACAATTGCAATATGTCAATTAAAACAAATAAATAAATATTTCTCAAAAAGACATTATCTGTGATTGGCCTGTCTGTCTATGCTATTATAGTGGCCTTGCCCACTTGATATGAAGTGATAATAATTCTATAGCTGACATTTACTGATGCTTACTATGTACAGTTAATCCTCAACACAACCTTATGTAATAGATGCTATTGTCATCCTCACTATTTCACAGAGGAGGAAACAGAGACATTGAGAGTTTAAGTAACTTGCCCAGTGTCACTTGATTGGTAAGCAGCAGAGCCGAACCTAGGCACTCTGGTTCTCCAACCTGTGTTGGATTTTGTTGTTGCAGATGGTAATGTATGGATTGAAAATGACTCTGCCAGAGGCGACTTTAGTTTGTAAAAATCTGAAAAATTTCATAGAACAAAGGTCATTTATAGCTGAGCAGGGTATTCTTCAGATATAAAAGTAAAAAGAAAAATGTGCTGCAAAAGGCTTAGTAAGAGCAGTCATGAGACACAGATGGATCTTTTACAGCTTGCTGCATCATTCTTTGCTTTGACCAGATGCTGCTGTAACTAACACTAATGATGAATGATTTTGTCACATCTCCTTGTGAAGATTAACTAGAATTTCTCTGTATAAAAAAGTCCCCCATGACACAGTCAGCTTTGACCATCCTGCAGACCCAGATGCCACAAGGTTCACTTATGAGCGTGCCAGTTATAGTCTTTTCATATCCTCCTTTTCCTGCTTTCCCTCTGTTGACAATCATACAGAAGCTTGAAGTCAAGGTTAACATGTTGAGAGAAGAGGATTGAAGAAAAAATAAACTTATTATTCCCCCTTATCCAACACCTGATATCAGCCCTTGCTGTGGGAGAGTAGACAATTCTATTCTAAATTAAGTTCAGTGTATTTATTGATCATTATGTGGGACAGGATGTCCTAATTTTTGAATCTAGACTGTTTTGAATTTAAAGTGGTGTATTTGAATTTCAAGAACTTTGAAGGTCATGGAACCTACAGATTTTTAATCTAGGGTCAGACAAAAAAAAATCTTTCACTGTTGAACAGATTTTAAAGGAGCAGTGAAAGTCAAAAATAAAGATTCATTTTGATTTGATTATATCTCATATGACATGCTTGATTAACTTGTGTAGAAAAAAATCACCAGAGGGAGGAATAGCATCTCCAATTACATAACTAGCTAACTAAAACATAGAGAGATAGAGAAGGGAAATATAGAGAATGGAAGGGAGCCCAGTACGCTTGGCATTGCTGAGCTGTATGCAACCAGGTCAGGGCTGTGGCTCTTCTTCTAATCAATATCTTAGATGGAGGAGAGATAATATATATGAAACTATTCTGAAAATTATAAAGTTGATAGAGATGCGAATTATAATTTTTGTGTATTTTGTACATTGTATTATCCCAATGATTACCTTTGTTATATTTTTCCCCCACATACTTTTCTTTTCTGATACAGATTTTATTCTCTGAAGAGACTGCATTTTTACATTTATAATTACTGGCTTATATTGGGACATAAATTATTTTAAAATATTACTTTTGTAGAGCTTGATGAGGTTTTCAGATGTGGGTCTTTAGTAGTTTAATCACACCATCAAGTAAGATACAAAAATCATTTGGAATTCTGGTGAAAAAAATCTACAAAGGCTCACTACAATAACATCCATATGTTTCTTTAGCTGAGATTTCATATACCTGATGCCAGAAAGGTTGACTCATCTTAAATAAAACATCAGATCACAGGAGTCCATATGGTTTATGAAGCTTTTAAACTGCCAAAACAGATTTTCAAATTCAATATATAATTTTCAGTGTAACCTAAGCTCCTTTGAGGGACGAAGATAAATAAATAGAAAAATACATCAACTATATATACTAAATGATAGCACTTGTGTACATTTAAACACACAGATTTATAATATATGTTGTTTGTGAATTATATTAAAAAGAGTACACAAATAGGATGGAAGGTTATATACCAAATTTCTGGTAGTGATAGGGTAGGGCTAGGAGGTAGAGTGTCAGCTGGGAGGGAAATGGGACTGGGGAGATTTTCAAAAAAGATTTGGATTTTGTTTGTAATATTTTCAGACTTCTATTAATAAAATATTGAATGAAAAAGTAACAAAATAATTTATTCTAGATGAGGAATCATTGATGTCTATTGTATTATTATTTTTATACTTATCTTTATTGTTAAATCTCTCAAAAGAGAAGCAAATATGTAAAGGCACTATGAAGCATAGTATATAAACTGTGCTTTCTACTCCGGAGAAAGTTGTAATTTAACAATGAATAATTATTCCTGAAGTGGGACAGATGGGAGTTGAGCTGGACAGCATAAACCATGAGAAATGGATCATGTTTTTATCATTGAACAGTGGTGCAGATTCAATAGCATGTATTAGTCTGATTAGAGGTCAGATATCCAAAGAGAAATAAAGGTTTAATTAATTCTCATGTGGCTTTTCAATTGACATTGCAATCATATAATCTGTTGTCATAATATTTGACATTCTGTTATTCGTTAGGCAACCAAAGGTAAGTAAGCCAGTTTAATTGAGAGGCAAATCAATAAACATAACACAATGTGATAAACACTGCAATTGAAATAGAAACTGAATGCTTCATGGTCACTGCAAAGAAAGCTGCTAACCTAGCTTGAGTCAGTTAGTTGGAGAAGAATTTCAGAGGAGGTAAGACTTGAATTAGATATGGAAGTATGACTATGAGTTTTCCTGTTAAAAGTCTTTCAGGCAAGCCAGTAGAGGCATATGAAGAACTTACAACAACCATGAAATATGATTGATCAATGCTCCTGAAAGTCATCCACAGGACCACTATCATCATTCTAATTACCATGCAATAAGGTTGTTTTCTTAATGATGAGATTTTTCCTATGTAGTTGGAAAATGAAGATATTGATGATTATGAAAATTACTGCTATTAAGCTCAGGGGTAGAGAAGGAATATATATGAAGAGGTCTACTAAAATATTGTCAATTTTTTCATATAACAAATCTGAAATAAGTAGTTTTCTATATTAGTTTATGCAGTTCAGATTTAATTAGGTTAGCCTGGAGTATAATTGTATCTTAGCGTTTCTTCAATAAATAAATGTTTTAAACAATAGATTGGTTCTTAACAGGGTGCTTGCTTATGATGCTCTTTATATCAGTGATTAATCCAATCTAACATCTTAATGGAGAAGTCTGTTTCCTTTCCAGCTAAAGTGATGAATGCCAACAGTTCAGAATCAACACCTTAATTACATACACTGAAGGCTCGTATTAGACAAATTGTACTCTGTTGACTACCTTTGGTTCAGTGGACTTTGGCAATTGAAATAAGCTCTTTAAAACAAATGGTGCACTGCAAAGAGTGTGAACACTATTATCAACATAGGATTAGACAGAGACTTTTCACAGAATTATTTAGGGTGGCAAGGGCTCTAGATTTGAGTGCAGGTAACATTTGCTGCTATATGCTTGGCTATGTGTTAAACACTTAACATAATTTTTATTCATTTTTACCATGTGTCATCAAGGAACTGGTGTTTTAACATTATGCAGTCTTACCTTATGTTTTCAGAGATGAGTATAGTCATCTTCCTTTATGGAGTGAGTTCATTACTCTCGAATGACTCTCTTCTCCACATCTACCTAGGCAAATATCTAATCTATGTAATATCATAAAGACTGTAATCAGAGGGAAGACTATTTTACACCATGAGGTATTTAGTAAACAAAGCACAATATTCGTTTTAAAAATAAATCATGAGCTAAATGATTAAACAAGTATATATACTAAACAATTATACATATTAAACAAATATATTAAATCTAGGAATTTAGGTTCTGTTGTTAGATAACAGCAGATAAAAAATGAGGGCTCAAGTTTCTAGACAGAAATAGAGACACAAAAAGTGATACAAAAGATCAATGAAACAAAAGTTGTTCTTTTTGAGAAGATAAACAAAATAGACAAACCATTAGCTGGGCTAACTAAAAAATGAAGAGAGAAGACTCAAATAATAAAAATGAAAAATGAAAAAGGAGACATTATAGTTGATAAAACAGAAATACAAAGAATCATTAGAGACTATTATAAACAACTATATGCCAACACATTTGGAAATGTTGAGGAAATGGATAGATTTCTCGACACATACAAACTACAAAGACTGAACCAACAGGAAGGAGAAACCTGAATAACAATAACAAACAACAAGATTAAAGCAGTAAACAGCAGTCTCCAAACAAAGAGAAGCGATGTTGGGCTATGCCCGGGCCGCCAGCCATTTTGGGAAAGTACCTCAGCCATTTTAAACTTGCTTCGGGCTGATTCTGGGAAACCGAAACCTAAGCGGAGAACTCAAAACTTAAAAGAACTAACTTCCGGGGTACGGTGACTCTGCACTTTTTTCCCGCCTGCCCTGTCCTCACCCCTCCTCCCGGGTAGCAGTGTGTCAACTCCCTATTGGATAAGAGCTCCCCCGCCCCTGGTACCTTATAAAAACCCCTGCTTGCTGTAATAAACAGAGTTCCGGCTTTGACCGCTCTCCTGGCTCGGTGTTCTTTCTTTGTCCCCGGGGCCGAAGCGCAGAGGGGATCGGGCCTGCGACACTCATCATCCCGCTCAGCCCCACAAGAGGTTACCACCGGCTGGTCCGGGGTCCCTTCCCACCCTGTGTTGTTGGTCCCCGGTGGCGAGGAACCAACAAAGCACAGGACAGGATGGCTTTACCGCCGAATTCTGCCAAACCTTTAAAGTGAAATTAATAAGAATTCTCTTCAAACATTCCAAAAAATTGAAACAGAGGCTCCCAAACTCATTCTGTGAGTCCTGCATCACCCTGATACATACCAAAACCAAAGACAAAACTAAAAAAAGAAAACTATAGGCCAATATCTTTGATTAACATAGATGCAAAAATCCTCAATAAAATATTAGCAAATAGAATACAGCAACATTTCAAAAAAATTATACACCACGATCAAGTGGGATTCATCCCAGGGATGCAAGGATGGCTCAACATATGCAAGTCAGTAAATGTAATTCAGCACATCAACAAAGCCAAGGAGAAAAACCATATGATTATTTCAATAGACACAGAAAAAGCATTTGAAAAAATTCAACATTCCTTCATGATAAAGACTCTCAGCAAATTAGGCATATAAGGAAAGTATCTCAATACGGCAAAAGCCATCCACTGCCAATATCACCCTGAATGGGAAGAATGTGAAAAGGGAAGGTTTCCCACTCTCATCACTCCTATTTAACATAGTATTGGAAGTACTAGCCCAAGTAATCAGGTAAGAAAAAGAAATAAACGGCATACAGACTGGAAAAGATGAAGCCAAACTGTCTCTGTTTGCAGATGACATGATCATGCATGTATAGAAAAGCCTAAAGACTCTACAAAAATCTCTCAGAGTTGATAAATGATTTCAGTAAAACTACAGGATACAAAATCAACATGCAAAAATTAGTAGCATTTCTATATTCCAACAATGAACTAGCTTATTTACAATAGTCACCAAAAAACAAAAACAAAAACAAAAAACCCTAGGAATAAATTTAACCAAAGAGGTGAAACATAAGTACAGTGAGAACTACAAATCACTGTTGAAAGAAATTAAAGAGGACACAAAAAGATGGAAAGATATTCTATACTCTTGGAATGGTAGAATTAGCACAGTGAAAATGTCCATATTACCCGAAGCAATCTACAAATTCAACAAAATCTCCATGAAAATACCAATGACATTCATCACAGAAACAGAAAAAACTACCCTAACATTCATATGGAGCATCAAAAGACTCCAAACAGCCAAAGCATTCCTGAGCAAATAAATAAATAAAGCTGGAAGCATATACTCCCTGACTTCAAATTATACTACAAATCTATACTAACCAAAACAGTATGGTACTGACATAAAAATAGACACTCAGACCAATGAAACAGAATAGAGAAACCTGAAATCAATCCACACACTTACGTCCAACTGATCTTTTTTTAAAAATTTTATTTATTTATTTTTTTATTATTTTTATTTTGTCAATATACAATGTAGTTGATTATTATGTCCAACTGATCTTTGACAAAGTGACCAAGACCGTACATTGGGGAAAAAAATACTGTCTCTTCAGTATATGGTGCTGGGAAAAATGGACATCCATATTTAGAAGAATGAAACTAGATCTGAACCTCTTGCCATATACCAAAATCAACTCAAAATGGATTAAGAACTTAAATATAAGAACTGAAACTAAAAAACTCCTAAAAGAAAACATGGGGACATAGGAGAAACACTTCAGGAAGTAGGACTGGACAAAGACTTTATGAATATGACCCCAAAAGCAGAGGCAACAAAAGGAAAAATAAACAAAAGGGGTTATATAAAACTGAAAAGTTTCTGCGTAGCAAAAAAATTTAACAGAGCTAAAAGATAATCTACAGAGTGGGAGGAAGTATTTGCAAACTATGCATCTGACAAAGGGTTAGTATACTGAATATACAAGGAACTCAAACAACCCAACAGTAAAAAAACAAAACAAACAAAAAACCTGATTAAAAAATGGGAAAAGGAGTTGAATAGGCATTTTTCATAGTAAGATATACAAATGGCCAATAGACACATGAAAAATGTTCAACATCACTAATCATCAGGGAAATGCAATTTAAAACCACTTTAAGATATCATTTCACCCTAATTAAACTATTATAAAAAACACAGAAAATAACAAATGCTCCCCAGGATGTGGAGAAAGGGGATCACTCCTACACTGTTGGTGGGATAGTAAATTAGTGCAGCCATTATGGAGAATGGTATGCTGTTTCCTCAAACAACTATACATACAACTACCATATGATCCAACCACCCCGCTGCTGGGTATATATACAAGGGAATGGAAATCATCATGTCAAAGGGAGACCTGCACTTCCATGTTTTTCACAGCTCTATTTACAATAGGCAAGAGTAGGAACAAACTTAAATGTCCATCATTGGACCACTGGATAAGGAAAATATGATATGTTTACACAATGGAATATTACTCTGCCATAAAAATAATGAAATACTGCCATTCACTGCAACATGGATGAACTTAGAGAAAATCATGTTAAGTGAAATAAGCCAAGCACAGAGAAAAGCCAAGCAACTAATAAGTAGGAGTTAAAAAAATAAACAAATAAAAAAAAAGAAAGAAAGATACATCACAATAGTATGCTGAACTTGCAAAAAGAGAGAACAGAACTGAGGTTACCAGAGGCAAGAAAAGGGGAGGGAGAGGAGGGATAAGAGAGGAATTGGTAAAGGAACATGAAAAACAATTACACTGTATAATGTTGAATATACTAAATACCCTGATTTGAGCATCATATATTGCTGCTCAAATGGGTATTGATGTTCAATTCTCTACACCACAGATATGTACAATCAACTATGTCTCAGTGAAAAAATAAATTAAATAAATAAAAAAGATATATCTAGACTTTTTTTCCAGCCCATTTTTACTGAACCAGCATCATTTTTGCAAAATTATAAATCATCTTAGGCTTTTGAGAATCCACTATGAAACTAGTGTTAAACAAAAAAATAAATTAAATAAATAAAAAAGATATATCTAGACTTTTTTTCCAGCCCATTTTTACTGAACCAGCATCGTTTTTGCAAAATTATAAATCATCTTAGGCTTTTGAGAATCCACTATGAAACTAGTGTTAAACTGAAGAAGGTAACAATCTTTATCATTAAAGAAACTTGAATGTCCTTGATGAATTTTACAAAACATTTTTTAAAGGACTGTTTTAACCCATTCACAAAAATATTTCAGTACTAATTATGCACCTGGCACTGTGGTATGAAGGTAAAGGTCATGCACCTGGGCTTCAAGGAACTCATAAAAACATAAGCAAATCATTACAATAATAGCAGCAACAGCTTTGAATACTCCAGGCTTTGTTCTATACATTTTACCCACGTTATGTCATTTCAGCTTCACAATAATCTGAAACTATAGAAACTATTATTAGTTCCACTTTGTGGATGAGAAGCACAAAGACACAGAGAGGACAACACTTGTCCAAGACCACACTACTAACATGAGGCTCAGTAGATAATTATACTAGAATGTGTCTGCTTCCAGAGCCCATGTGGTTCAACAGTATGCTGTTCAGCTTTCTCCCAGTATGTAGTTAATGGCTGTGATGGAAGAACTCCCAGGGTAATGAGGCTACGAGGCTACCTAAAAGAAAGACACCTAATTCTAGACAGAACAAATACAAGGAAATATAAAATAAATTAGAGCTAAAGGGGAACTGCGAGTAGTTTAGTGTGGTTTAAGTATGCAATTTATGAATGTTAGGAAAGGGAGTAAGAGAAGTTGGGGCTGGATTATGAAGGTTATAGGAAACTGTGAAACATAAGTAGGAGAGAGACATGTTTGGATTGCATTTTAGATAAAATAGAAAGAGAATAAACAGTAAACAGGTGAGCCATGTTGGGAGGTTAGTAGTATAATCCAAGCAAGAAGAGCTGAGGGCCTGAGCAATGGCAGCAAAAATAAAAAGTACAAAAAATTTTACAGACATATTTTAGTGGTAGAAGTGACAGAACTTGTGACATATTTGATTTGGAGTGAAGGGAGGGAGAAGTGTCATCTAACTTCCAGGTTTCTGGCTTGGAGGACTGGATAGAATGGGAAGCTCCATATTTAGACAGTGAACCTGGAAACAGAGATTTGGTGTGGGTAAGGAGAGGGGAAGGTGTTGCATGAAGTTGAGATTAACTGATTTGACTTAGCTGATTATGTGGATCTGGAACAAAAGAATACCCTGGACATAATGAACACATGGGTATTAGTTGAACCCAGGAGTTCATATGAAGTCACCTGGGGAAAATTCATAGACCACAAAGCATCGAGATACAAGGGTGGGATGCTGCATAATATTAAAATTAATGGGGAGTAGGAAAATGAAAATCTTACGAAAGAGCAGCGTGAAAAAAAGGAGAAAAATCAGGAGAAAGGAGTATCAAAATAGTTCCTCCTGTTTGAAAATGCCAAGGGTGGGATGCTACATAATATTAAAATTAATGGGGAGTAGGAAAATGAAAATCTTACGAAAGAGCAGCCTGAAAAAAAGGAGAAAAATCAGGAGAAAGGAGTATCAAAATAGTTCCTCCTGTTTGAAAATGACGGCACATAAAAAAGAGGTGGCAATTAAAGACCCTGAAATATGTATAGTTACATGAACTTAATTCTACCTCTAATTTCCCAAAAACTACCTTCCCAAACTTTCCTGTGTCTTCTCATTAAGATACCCATCTCCAATCCTTCCAAGTTAAACTCTGGATTCACAGGAAGATGAAATTATGCATTCTTAGGAGGAAATACCATAAGCTCCAGTAGAAAGTGCGAACACACAGCATTCTCTCAGCATTCTGTATAAGATATCTAAAAGTGTTCTTTTTAATTGCTATGCAATCACCCTTGCATGTTTATAACCTCTTCTGTAGTTCATTGACATACGCTACCACCATGTTAAGTGTAGACAGAGGCAAGGGACAGGGAGGCAAGAAAAAAGAAAAGGATAAAAGGCAAAGGTGAGCCTAATTTTATTTCGGAACCTACAGCACTTGCTACATTTCCTGAAGCCTAAAGTGGCCTCTGTTGCTTCAGTTATTGTTCTAACCATCTGCTGAGCTGCAAAGATGTGGTCTGCAGCAGCTAAAAATGCTTCAAGTCAGGTTTGTTGGCACAGAGAGGAAGACAGGGATGTATTAGTGCCAAATACAGGCCCTGTTTCTTTCCTTTCACTGCTATAAAAAAATTAACCAAGGCCTTAAAAGCTGCCATTGACATAAATATGATTTAATGGCTCTTTAGTATTTTCAGGACCACAGCATTAGCAAGGGCCTTGGAGACATTTAAGGGGGGAATCTTGAGAATAGTTCTCTGGCAAGCCATTTTTAAGAGCGGATGTTGTAAGCTTACTTCAGTACAGCTGTCTATTAGGTGACAGCCTCACAATTTTCTTTACAGGATGGCAACTGCCATCTGCCTCTCAAGTGTGGGAACAAAATTTCCTGGTTGCTGCCCCTTCTCCCTTCCATTTCTCAAGCCTCGTAAAGAAAGGCCCAGTTAAAGCAGGAAAGCTGTCAATATGAATTTATAGATGCAATAATCTATGCAATTATTTGTTTATATAAACATCTCTTTGATTATATAGGGAGTTTCTTCATAGTGGGGATCAGGTCTTATTTGGGTTTAAATTCTGATTATACTTTTTACTAGTTTGTGAATTTGGGCAAGAAACTTTGCTAATTTGAGTCTCAGTTTCCTCATGTGGGTCTCACTGGGTAATGTGATGCCAAATGAAGTTAGCTACTGTATTAGTCTGTTTCTGTTGCTTATAACAAAATACCTGCAACTGGGTAATTTATAAAGAAACAATATTTGTTGCTTACAGTTTCAGAGGCTGGGAAGTCCAAAGTCTGGGGAACACATCTGGTGAGGATCTTTGATCGTGGCTTTATAGTAATGCAGGGGTCTCATGTGGTAGAAAATGGCAGAGCAGAGAGAGAGAGAGACTCTTCATGTGCTCGCCATTTAAAGCTTGCCTAACCACACCCCTGACCACCAATATTAATCCACTCACTATGGCCTAATCCTACAATCTAATCACCTCTTCAAGGCCCCGCCTTTCAATTAACATGATAGGATTTCCTACCCTCAACAGTTACAGTGGGAATTAAACTTCTAATATATGAACTCTGGGGGACAAAATTCAATCAGTCCATAGAAGCCACCTTTTTCAAAAATAACTAATTGGGTGCCTGACACATAGTGCTCAGTAAATGTCTATTGAATAACAGAGTTACATGACTGTTGTAAAACATTGTCTTTGAATTCCAGAAGCATATAATTATTTTTGCACTTTATTCTGCATTTTATGTTATTGGCAAACAATTTTTTTTATTGAAACGTAATTGATTATACATATTTGTGGGGTACGGTGTTGAATATCAAGACTTGTGAACAATGTATGATGATCAAATCAAGATAACGAGCATGTTCATCATTGCAAAACATTATCATTCCCTGTGTCCATTAACCAATTTCTCACTAACACCCCTCTCCCTGCCCCCTTCCTACCTCTAGTAACCAAAGTCCTGTTCTCTCCTTCTGAAGGTCAATGTGTTATTGTGATTGTTCATTCTTTCTCTTTCTTTTTCTTTCTTTCTTTCTTTCTTCTTCTTTCTTTCTTTCTTTCTTTCTTTCTTTCTTTCTTTCTTTCTTTCTTTCTTTCTTTCTTTCTTTCTTTCTTTCTTTCTTTCTTTCTTTTTCTTAACTCCCACTTATAAGTGCGCATGTGATATATGTCTTTCTGTTCCTGGCTTGTTTCACTTAATATGATTTTTTCCAAGCTCATCTAAGCTGCCTCAAATGGAAGAATTTCATTTTTTTTTTATGGCTAGGTAGTATTCCATTGTGTACATATACCACATTTTCCTTATCCACTCATCCATTGATGGACATTTAGGTTGGCTCCATATCTTGGCTATTGTAGATAGAGCTGTGATAAATGTGAGAGCGCAGGTATCCCTTCAACATGTTGATTTTCATTCCTTTGGGTGAATACCCAGTAGTGAAATTGCTGGATCAATTTCAGCTCATTTATAGTTTTTCTAAAAGTTCCAGTTTTAGTGTGAATGTAAAAATTTGCATCACACATTTGCCTTGTGTTTGTGTAAAGGCTACCCCTTCTCCTGTAAAACAAGTCTATAGTTAAGATCTGAAAGGATACACTGGCCTGTCGGATGTTTTATCAGTCACTCAGTGAGTTTAGAAGAGTCTTGTCTTTCCATTTTCTTGAAGAATTGAAGAATTTGGACATGGTCCCTGTTTTTAGGATATATTCCCTTTCCTCAATCTTACCAAAATACTTTTGTATTTTTATTTTAAGATACTGTTCACGGCTAGCTATTTCTTGGAAAGCTGACTTAAAAACTAATTCAAATATTGGCAAAATGGCTAAAAATGGCTTAAAGCAGTGATTTTTAAGCTGTGTCCTGAGACTTCCTAGGGAATCTTTGTGGGGAGCCTGATGAACAGCTGCACGGATCTGGAGCTTCAAACCAGTGAGACTCTGGGTACACCACTACTACTTCCAATTTTGATCAGAAACGTTTTACTTAAAAAAAATAAGTTACATATGTTAATATATGTAATTTTTGTATTATATATATATTTAAAACTTAATTAAATAATAGGTTTTACTGTTTTAGAAAAGGTTAATATAACCAACTGGCTATTGCCTTTCAACATCATTACACTTTGTCATAAGATTAAATAATGTAACTGAAAGGAATTCTTTAATTCTAGAATTCTAGCTAGTGATAGGAAGTGATAGTCACTAGGGATCACTGTATGGTCACTAGACAAATGAAGCAGAGTTACTTCATCTCTTTCTTTTATAGTCTTATTAGATGTGAGATAGAGCATTTGATATGAACTATTTGTACTTCAATAATTCACTTAGCAGAGTACACCATGTATTTTCATGGAGGAGAATCATAAAAGTATGGATTGAGTGTCCTTACAATTATGTGAACTAGCAATTGACAGAACATTAACCAAAGGACCTGATTTATAAGCATGTATCCATCTGGAGAGATATTTCTATTGACAACCTCAGGGCTGTGTCCATAGTCTTGTCCTATTCACTCATTTTAGAATTAGTGATTTGGATAAAACTATAGAGGAAAGTCTCATCAAATTTGCACATGACAAAGCTGGGAGGTATAGAGAATGTGTTAGATGGCAGAATTAGGATCCCAAAAGATCTTGACAGGCCAGAACAGTTTGAGTTGAAATAACATAATGAAATTTAACAGGGATAAATGTAAGGTCCTATACTTGGGTCAAAAAACAGAAACACAACTGCACACACAGAGGATGAAGTTACAGCTTCTGAGCAGAATGTGTGAAAATGCTTAGAGGTATTATATGACAGTCATATCTGTAGAAATCAACAGCGTGATGTGGATGTCCCCCAGGCTAATGTGGGTTCAGGGGATGTGTCAACTGAATAATAGAATCTAGGATGAAAATGGGCCCAGACCCACCTTTTTTACACTGCTTAGATTTCACAGTGCGGATGTATTGAGAGGTAATTAGACAAACTGAAACACATTCAGAAGAGACTGGATATAAAAAGACTTCAAACACTGCTGCATAAATAGAGTTCAGGCACCGAAGTACAAGGAATAGATTCTGTATGGCCTGGAGACAGAAATGGTGTATACTGAGGGCATCGTCTAAAAGTATTTAAATTATTGTCATTTGAAAAAATTTGGTGTAACCCTAGGGGGAGAAGTCAGATTAATGGGTAGAAGTTTCAGAAAGAAAGACAGCATCTCAATAGAACAAAGAACTTTTTAAATGAGCAGAACTGTCCAAAAAGGGTTGCATTCTCCACAAGGCAATTCGTTCTTCTCAATGAAGGTGTTAGATTAGACACGGACAGAGATATTATGAAGTAAACACAACATTTTAAAAGATGGCTCAATAGAACAACTTGTGATGTCTCTTGCAGCCTGAGATTTTGTGACGATTTATAAGAGAATTTAAGACATAGTAAATAGCATGTGGGATGATGTTTTAAGGCAGAATGGTTCTCTGTTGACCTTCATAATTATCTCTTTCCCACATTAGCTTGAAACACACTCAGATTTCTAAATTTAGGATATCATCAAAATTACATTAGCTTTTTACTTTTCAAAGTTTTAATTTTAGATTTCACAATAGAAAAACATTACTGAATAAAATAATTTTCCCAGACTCCAGACAAAGCCAAGTGCTTTAAAAGGCACATAATAGTAAAATTTGAAAGAATTCTTTCATGGGGCCGGCCCGGTGGCGCACTGGATAGTGTGCCGCTTGGGAAGCGG
>NW_007728821.1:147087-149073 GCF_000696425.1 Galeopterus variegatus
ATGTTTTAAGGCAGAATGGTTCTCTGTTGACCTTCATAATTATCTCTTTCCCACATTAGCTTGAAACACACTCAGATTTCTAAATTTAGGATATCATCAAAATTACATTAGCTTTTTACTTTTCAAAGTTTTAATTTTAGATTTCACAATAGAAAAACATTACTGAATAAAATAATTTTCCCAGACTCCAGACAAAGCCAAGTGCTTTAAAAGGCACATAATAGTAAAATTTGAAAGAATTCTTTCATTAAAAAGTCAGTTAACTCATTAAAAAGTAATTAAGTCAAATAAACAAACAAAAACAAAGCACAGTAATCTTGCCTTCTATAAAAGTTTCACTTTATAGACTAAATTCAGAATAAAAGACATTAAAATGCATTTTAGTTTGTCTTCATTTATTTCTAGGTAATAGATATTCTGATTTCTTTCTAATTTTTCACTGAATCGCCAAACCATATGAATCCTTTAGTTGTAGTACCGGCCTTTCATTAAGTTGCCCAGCAAAATGCAGCCTCCTGACAAAGCAGTGATCCGTAGATAGAACAATCAGGGATCTTAATTGCAAATAGCAGAAAAGGAATTCTCAAACTTGAGCATACATCAGAATCACCTGGAAAGCTTGTTTAAAGACAGATTGCTGATTCAATAGGTCTAAAGTGAAACCCTACAGTTTAATTTCCTTACAAGTTCCTGGGTGATGCTGATGCTGCCGGTTCTGGACCACACTTTGAAGATCAGGTAGTAAAAGATATCAGAGAGCTCTCGAAATGCTGGGAGTTCTGGAGGAACAGACCTGAGCTCAAACTTTAAAAAAACAATGCCCCACACCATACTGGGCTTGATGAGGAAACCACTGCCTGTTCTTTTGACACCATCAAGCTGTACATTTCTGCAACGAGATTCTTCTGCACTACTAGTGATACAAGCAACAATGCCAATGCTGCATCAGGAATTCAAATTGCATCCAGTGATGCCTCCAAAATCCAGATGCTTCTGATGCTACCCACATGGATCTTGCAGTTTCATAAGAGAAATAGTCATGCAAATAGAATATTTCAATATAGACACTTATTTGTGCTTACAAAAAGAATGTACTGCTTCCATAATTCATTTGTTCAAAACAACTTGTATGTACATATCAGCAGTTTTTGTAAGAACCATAAATATAGAACTAACTCTTCTTTTCCATACTATAGAAAACTGTAAATATAGATTATATTTTGAATTTTACTCTTTATTACATATAAATGCATAACAAAATAATGCTTCAAATACAAGGCACATGCCACAGACCAACAACCTATTCAAAGGCCACATGGAAATGAAGAGCACAGTCACTTGTGACATGGGAATGATGGTAGAGTTGACATTCTTTTCCTTTGTTGTGTCCCTTCATTATTTAATTTTACATTGTATATATATTATATATTATATTGAATTGAACATTATTGAATACCTGTAACTCTGACATTTGTTAAGTAGAGGAGCATCTTTATAATATGCAAAGTATAACAAAAAGCGTAAGAGGTACTAACAGAACAGAGAGAAGGGTCTTGCCACTTAGTCTGGAGAGTGAAGGATGCTTTCTTGGAGGATAGGGCACCTGAACCTAGTTTCCAGTGAAGATGGCCAATTGGCCAAGAGAAATAAGAGGACAGGAAATTCATAGGCAGAAGCCTAGAGGTGTGGAATGGTGTGTTACATGTGGAGAAAATATCAGCACATGAGAAATCCACGTTATAAGGGCTGGGAAAGAGGGAAGGTGAGACTGTGGAACTAAGCAGAGGCCAAATCACACAGGGCTTCTCTCGCCAGAGTAGAGTATCAGTGTGCACCCTCCATGTGGTAGTGGGTGAAGAAAACATGGCTCGTTCTCCAGTGTCCGACTCCCCTTGTGATAGGGGAGAGCAGTGAAGTTGTAGAGCTGAGTAGAGGCAGGTCAGAGAGGACCTCCTATGCCACACCAGAGAGTCAGTGTGTGTCCTC
>NW_007728821.1:149519-150332 GCF_000696425.1 Galeopterus variegatus
TGAGTAGAGGCAGGTCAGAGAGGACCTCCTATGCCACACCAGAGAGTCAGTGTGTGTCCTCTCTGTGATGGTGGTTAATGTCGCCCAACATCTCTTCCCCCTATTCTTCTTGTTAATCAAATCCCCAGAACTTTGGCTGCACATGTGTCTGTCCATTGACAGACTACCTTCTCTGGTTTTCTTTGAAACGAGGTGTGGATTGAATCAATAAACTTTACTAAGGGTTCCCACATTGTGCAGGGCGTATTTTATATTTTGAAGCATGCAAAAGCCACAGGAATTGAGGTCCGCATGCCACCAGCCTATATTTCTTTCCACTCCTCTTTTCCTTTCTTTTTCCCTTCCTACCTCCTCCCACCTTCCTTCCTCCCCCGCCTTCCTCAAGGTATACCATTTACAAGGACAAAATGAACAGACAGAATAACCAAGCCAGTAATATTCTCCACCCTGACGATAGGCAGTCTAGAGTTTCCTCTATACGTTCACTAATGAAGCTGACTTTATGAGACTACACCACGAACATTTGCAAGGCAATACTCACCTGCTCTACAACCTCTTTTTAGTTACCTATTTAGTTTTTAAGGTTCTAAGAATTGAACTAAGAAGGAATATAAATTCACTGTTTCTTATTATATGCATTATCAATGCCCTTTTAAAGGATTTTTTTTCATGATCAAGAACATGGGTTTCTGTAAGTAATGAGTTAACCATTCTTTATATTAAATGCAGACGCTTTTAAAATTCTGCTGCCTTTAGCATTTTTTGAATATGTAGAAACTTTTTGTAGTGATTGGATTTATTTAAACAAATTAC
>NW_007728821.1:150931-197186 GCF_000696425.1 Galeopterus variegatus
TTAGCATTTTTTGAATATGTAGAAACTTTTTGTAGTGATTGGATTTATTTAAACAAATTACACTCTTATTAATCATTTATGTTGTTGGGCTTAATGCAGATTGGTTTTATTTTAGCTGCTTAGTTTTAAAATACCTAGCTTATAAATGGAGATACCAGAGGAGCTTGAAATGGCTGTGCTTTTTCACATTGTGTAAGGAAGCTCTGTGATGCCAGGCTTTTGCCACAGAGGGGCATTACTGGACTTCTCTTTTGTAGCAGCCCTCCCAGATAACAACAACAGCAAAAAATCCCTAGAAACTCATTTTTTATCACCTTTAAAAGGAAAAACAATATATTATTGCATACAAAACCATCAGAGCTAGTGGCCACTTACGAGTTATTTGTGATTTTTAAGCTAGAGAAATATTTTCCTGAGTAGATTATCTCAGACAGCATAATCCTATACATCTCAAGACAGAAGCAATTACTACTTTTCTAGCCACATCAAATTTCCTTATGTAAAATACTTCAGTGTTTCAAGAAAAGCTCTGACCTTTATTTCAATAGAATTCTGGGCCAAATAGGACTTGTGGAAACAATGCATCTCTTTGGTGGCAGCTGCCCCTGAAAGAGAATGAAACTTGCATTAGAACACAGTCGAGTTAGAAATACATTTTGAAAATGTGGTCTCTGTTGCCCTGCTGCCACCCATTCCCCACTCCCTACCACCTCTCCTAACTGCTGGTGCATATACAATGTGCTCTTGCTGCCTTCTGAGCACACATATCAAGTTTTGGAAAAGGAAGAGAAACCAGGCAGCGGCAGAAAGAACAAACCACTAATTCCTGTGTTTGTACAATGCTCCTGGTACGACTGGCACAAACTTGACTCCTCGTACCAAATACCAGGTAATGTAAATGATTATCCAGTCCAATTTGAGTCTGAACATATTATGATTCTAATTAAGATCATGATCACAAGATTCACACATGCACAATACTTTCAAGTAGAGCATAACTAAAGTAGCACCAAAGGGACAGTCTGCTGATAAATCCCTTTAGGAAAAAAGCATGTGTTGTTCACTAGAAGTTCCTGTAAGAGAAACAGCAGTGTAAAGGTCACCATGCAGCAGCTAAGCCACAAGCTCAAATTAAAATTGGCAAATGTCTTCTTTCTTCCAATTTTTTTGGGGTTAATCATGGCTCGGTGTTTTCATTGCCCTTCATCCAGCCCTGGAGTGAATGAGCACTTGATTATATATTCGTATTCGGTTTGGGGGAGCTGGTTAATTTCATTCCATAACCTCAAATTAAATATTACACCTCAAAGATATGAAAATATTTTCATGCCAATTGCCATGCAAAATTCATGAAAATTACAATTTCTTCTTGCCTCACTGCTTTTCTTCACCTTATCTCTGTAAACTTTCTCTCAGTTCTTCCCCTTTCTGCCTTTCACCGTCATTCCCCTTCCAGACATTTCTTCCCACTTGTGCTGTTCACCATCATTACTCCTCTACTCTTGGATAAGCAGAAAGAAACTTGTCCTAGGGCTGGGCCAAATTCCTGGCCACAGGGCCATGGGGAAGTTGATAGCTCCTTGGTATCTGTAACCACTGCACAGAAATGTTAAGTGGTTTAATCCCAGACTGACTTGGCAAAGCCTGGGACATTTATGGAAACTCTCATAGATTCCAGTCTGATATTATGATGGACTTAGAGAGCCCTCTGATGCTTGAATAAGCTTCCAATCTGTAGGCTGGGAGATCAGATCTCTGGCCTCCGCCAGGCATTCAGAAGCGACCAAAAGGACTTAAAGGGGTTCATTCTCCAATATGAGACAAACAAACAAATAAACAAAAATAGAAATCTGTTCCACACTGTGACTCCTTCCCAGGAATTCTTGGACTTTTCACAGTGCCTGATTCTGGACACAGATTGCTCAGCTTTGAGCCTTTACCTTGTTTCTCCCATGTCTGGTTCTCCCAGATCTGTGTTACAACTGTGCCCACTGACTGCTCCCATATACAGGCTCAAACAGCCACTGGTTTCCAAGCCTATCTGGATAGACATGTTTATAGCTGTACCACACTTCCACTACGTTGGGATAAATTCACCCAGACACAGAGTCTGGAAGCCAGTCTGCACAGCCAGGCTTCTGTGTCATTCTTCAGGTAGACATGTTTATAGCTGTACCACACTTCCACTACCTTGGGATGAATTCACCCAGACACAGAGTCTGGAAGCCAGTCTGCACAGCCAGGCTTCTGTGTCATTCTTCTCACTTTCTTTCACTGCCAATGAGTATTGGATCTTGCCTCCTAATTTTTAGTACTCCCCAGTATCATCTTGGATGTATGATGCTTATATCTAGGTTCCTCTTCCTATTTAGTACCCTATCTCCTCTCCTAAACCAACTTCATCGAAGACTTGAACCATGCACTGAAAACTGAGTGACTGGAGTTGGAACCATATTGTTTATCCTCCCTCCTGCCCTTCATTCCTACCTTCTTTCCTTCCTTGACTCTTTCCTTTTTCCCGCCTTCCTTCCTTCTCTTCTTCATAGAACCCATAGCATATCCACTATGAAAACAAGCTAATAGCTACCATTTACAGAATATCTACTGCACGTCAAGAACTCTGTACAAGCTATCTCATTTAATCCTCTCTCCAATCCTGAGGGGTATTATGAACTTTATTTTACAGTTGAGGTTATTGAGCGAAGTTCTTGCATCCAGTAAGTTACTGAGCTGTAATTTAACTTTGGTTCTCTTTTATTTCAAAGCCCACACATTTTCCACTTTGCCATATTGCCCTGGGCACTAGGGGAGAAGACAACAATAAGATCACAGTCTAGTGGGGCTGAAGCAAGTCAACATCTCATCATTTGCAATGCACCCAGAAACAAACTATAATAAAACCGTAGGTCCAAAGTACACAAAATGCTTTAGGAGGCAGATGAGGGACAGAGAATTCCTGCTGGACTAGTGAGAGAGATGTAGAGGGTGTGTTATGGTGGTAAGCTCAGAGGAGTTACATTTGAGCTGGCCCTTGAACAGTGAAATGGAAGTCATGCAGGAGAAACTGGAGCCAGTATTTAGAGTTGTTTATACATTTGTCACTGTTTCTATTTTCCTATATACCATTATTATTCTCCTCTTTAAAGATTTTCTTAATCCCATTGTGAACATGAAGTTTCTTTATCTTTATATTCATGGCCTTTTATTTTTCTTCTTTAATTCTATGTCACTGAATTAACTTAATACCTCCAACCTCAAACTACTTAGTTTATAACACCAAGTTATCAGAAAAGTGGAGTAAGACAATTATTTTGCACTCCAATTTTTCTCTTCTTTTTTTTAGAATGTTTTATAGCACTGTCATTAAAAGAGACAAATTCTTTTATTTTTTTATTTTTAATATTTTCAGTTATGAATATTCATGAGATACAAAGCTGATTGTCACCCCTCATGCCCAGGATGTGAGGGCCAGATTCATACTATCAAGCATACCCATTACCGCAAATTGCATTTTTACCCCATGTCCCCCACCCAATTATTCCCATCCTCCCTCCACCTCCTCCTACACCCCCACTCCATTTTGTACCCCAAGGTATGTTTTCTCCTTCTGCAAGTCCAACGCACCACTGTGATCTGTCTTTCTTTCCATCTTTCTCTCTTAGCTCCCACTTGTGAGTGAGAACATGTGGTATTTATCCCTCTGTGCTTTGCTTATTTCACTCAACAAAAGTTTCTCCAGGCTCATCCATGTTGTTGCAAATAGGAGAATTTCATTCTTTTTTATGGCAAAGTAGTATTCCATGGTGTATATATACCACAGTTTCCTTATCCAATTACCCATCGATGGACATTTAGATTGGTTCCATATCTTTGCCATTGTAAACAGAGCTGTGAGGAACATGGGAGTGCAGGTATCCCTTCAACATGATGACTTCTGTTCCTCTGGGTATATACCTTTAAGTGAGACTTCAAATAAACAACCTAACACTATGCCTCAAAGAACTTGAAAAACAACAACAATCCAAACCTAAAGGTAGTAGATGGAAAGAAATAATTAAGATTAGAGCAGAACTAAATAGAGACCCAAAAAACAATAGAAAAGATAAACAAAACAAAAAGTTGGTTTTTTGAGAAGATAAATAAAATAGACAAACCATTAGCTAGCCTAACAGAAAAAAGAAGAGAGAAGACCCAAATAACAAAAATCAGATATTGAAAGGGAGACATTACAACTGATACCACAGAAATATGAAGAATCATTAGAGACTATTATAAACAACTGTCTGACAATAAATATGAAAATCTGGAAGATATAGGTAAGTTTCTAGACACAGACAAACTACCAAGACTGAACCAAGAAGAGATAGAAAACCCAAACAGACCAATAACATGCAACGAGATTGAATTGGTAATTAGCAATCTTCTAACAAAGAAAAGTCCAGGTATGGATGGCTTCACAGCTGAATTCTATCAAACTTTTAAAGAGGAGTTAGTGCCAATTCTCCTCCAAAAAATTGAAATAGAAGTTACTCTCCCAAACTCATTCTATGAGGCCAACATAACTCTGATACCAAAACCAGATAATGACACAACAAAAAAATAAAATTATAGGCCAATATCCTTGATGAACATAAATGACAAAATCCTCAACAAAATATTAGCAATCAGAATACAGAAACACATTAAAAAAATTATACATCATTGTCAGGTGGGATTCATCCCAGGGATGCAAGGATGGTTCAACATATGAAAATCAGTAAATGTGATACATCACATCAGCAAACTCAAGGACAAAGACCATATGATCATCTCAATAGATGTTCAAAAAGCATCTGACAAAATTCAACATCTGTTCATGATAAAGACTCTCAAGAAATTAGGTATAGAAGGAAAGTATCTCAACACAATAAAAGCCATTTATGCCAAGCCCACTGCCAGTATCATTCGGATTGGGGAAAAACTGAAGATCTTTCCCCTAAGAACAGGAAAAAGGCAAAGATACCCATTCTCACCACTTCTATTTAACATAGTACTGGAGGTACTAGCCAGAGCAATCAGGCAAGAGAAAGAAATAAAGGGAATCCAGACTGGAAAAGACAAATTCAGCTCTCTCTATTTGAAGATGACATGATACTACATATAGAAAAACCTAAAAAGTCTATCGAAAAACTCGTAGAGCTGGTTAATAACTTCAGTAATGTTGCAGGATACAAAATAAATGCTCCCAAATCAGTTGCATTTATATACTTAAATAATGAACTAATGGAAAGAGAAATAAAGTAAACCAATTTACAATTGTCACACACACACAAAAAAGTACCTAGGGATCAATTTAACCAAGGAGGTGAAAGATTGCTATAATAAGAACTACAAACCACTTCTGAAAGAATTAAAGAAGACACAAAAAGATGAAAAGATATTCCATGTTTTTGGATTGGAAGAATTAACAATGTGAAAATATCCATACTACCCAAAGCAATCTACAGATTCAATGCAATCCCCAGCAAAATACCAATGATGTTGTTCACAGAAATGGAAAAAACAATCTTAACTTTCAGATAGAACAAAAGACCCCTAATAGCCAAAGCAATCCTAAGCAAGAAAAATAAAGCCGGAGGCATAACACTACCTGACTTCAAATTAAAACTAAAAAGCTATTGTAAACAAAACAGAATGGTAAATTCTTTTAATTAGATATGTTGGGAAAGACAAGACATGTGAGGAAGGGTAAAATTCAGATGGCATTTGGTTTATAATAATTAGACATAAAATTTTCAAAGAACTGCAACTATATTAGTTACAAATTACTCTGTGATAAACTACTAAACTGGATAGGATGGCTTTAATCCTAAAAGATTATATTGGAATTTTGGAGTGTCTAAAAATCATGATTGACATCAGCAGGTTTGGAAACAAAAAGATGAAGTACAACAACATGAAATACTTGGGTTATTTTTTAAAATAGTGAATCATTTTTTAGTACTGATAAAACATATACTGACTGAAAGTACATATTTGTTGTTGAAGAGTCTCCAATTATATTTCTGAGTCAACATATGAAGTATATATATATATATATATATATAGATATATAGATATATAGATATATACATACATATATATACATTATATATATATACATATATATACATTATATATATATACATATATGTATGAAAAACCTGTTCAATTTATTCTTCATCATTTTTATATGGTATTTCATGAAATGCTACTCCCTGGATATTAATATATATCCATTAAAGATGGGGTCTATGGTAGAATTCATCAGGTTAAATAAAACTAATGTATTCTGAGAATTTCTGGAGCTTTGAATTGGCTAATGAGCTTTGTGATTATGAGTTTGCAATGTTTTTGATCCAAACCTATCTGTACCCAGATTTTATATGTGTGTATGTAGGGAACATCATATGCAGCTAGTATTCCTTGGTATCCCAGCTTAGGAAATGTCAGTAAACAGGAAGATGATATAAAACAGAGTTGAAAAAGATAATGTTTGAGGAATTTTAATTTTTCAAAATAAGAGAATATTGAAAGGGGGATTTATAAAACATATATTTTATCTAAATCTAACTCATCATTCGAAACACTGCTAGGGAATCTCCCCTTCAATGAAGTCTGCCATGATTATCCCAGCCTATGTTGATATTTCAGGCATCTGGATTCCTGTAGTTCAAATCACCAGTCTTGGCACTTAGCACATTTACATTATAGTTTTAATTTTCTTTACATGTGCGCATTCTATCTTGGAATTGGCTCAATTGGGTTATGATATCTTATAGAACAGAAGTCATGTCATGGGATGATAATGATCATTTTTGCTGGTTTTCAGGTCAATCACAATTTCAAAGATTCTATTTCATGAAATAATATGTCAGAAAATGTGTTCTATTTGAGGTAGCAGAAGAAGGGTCATTTCATTTATACATTTTGGAACTTGAATTTCTAGTATAGTGCCTTATGCAAACTGAGACTTTGATAGTTATCTGCTAATTATAACCTAAATATAGTGACAGGTATTTCTTGGCTTATATATGTGTTGATAGCAATGAACACATTTGTTGGATTTGGGATAAGGGAGAGTAAATCTTATCGTTTTCAAATTTTTATATTTTCTATGTAAATGTAGCTCACATTTCTAATTAGCAAAAAATACAAGTATTTCATTCATTTAATCATTAAAACGATCCTTATCAAGTGCATACAAAGATCTAAACTTTGTGTTTAACACTGATGAGCCCTCAGAAAACAAGACAGGCATGGAGTTATTGACTTGATGAAACACATGGTTAGTGGGATAGACTAATGTTAAAGGAATGTGCAATGAGTTAAAATCGATATGAATGCAGCATGATTCCATCAGAACATATATATGGAATATCAGGAGTAGCTTCTCTCGGGAAATGATTTTTAAACAATGACCTGAAGGATGAGTAGGATTTAGTTAAACTGAGACTTGGGATAGGAAGGGACCTTGATTAGGTTTGAATTTTAAAAAGCTGACTCTGGTTATGATGGAGAATAAATGTGAGGTGGGCTTAAAACAAACAAGGTGGAGAAGAGGAGTAGACAAGTTAGGACAGTATTGAATAATCCAGGTAAAACATTCACTGAAATGTAAGTTTCGCAATATCTGAACATCAGCATCTCCCAGGAATGTTTTTGAAGACGTCTATTAGCTTTTTGTGAATTCCACGTTCTGGTATCAAGTCTGGCCAGGGTAATAGTAGCGTAGTAGGGAGGAGCATAGAATCTGGAGCCAGACTGCTCGGGTTCTCATTCTGCATCCGCCAGACCAGGTGGGCTACTTTGGGCCAGTTACAGAACCTCTTTCTGCCTTAAAGTCCACTAAGTAAAATAGGAATAATAACAATAATACTACTTACCTCATAGGGTTAGCAATGGGATTAAATGAATTTATATATGTAAAATACTTACGAAGGGTTTGCCACAGAGTAAATGCTATGTTAGTATTTGTTTTTCTTATCATTATGATTATAGGTACATTTAAAACATTTAGAGAGTAGAAATATGGATTTGGTAATTAATTAGATGAAGATGGGGATAGAAAGGTTTTGTAGGGAAGGAGTAAAAGATAAATGCCAAGACTGTGCTGATAAGTAAATGGTGGCACCTGTTCATAAAATGATGAAGCCTGGAGGAGGAACAGGCTTGGGAGTCAAGCTAATGAACTCAGTTTGAGGTACATTGGGTATGAAGGGCAGGTAAGACATCCAGGGAGACAAGTTGAGTAGGCAGTGGAACACATATGGTTAGTTTTTTGTTTATAAGTGGAACCTGGGCTGGAGATACACTAACAGAAAATAGATAACAATTTAAATCATGAGATTACAAGAGAATTTCCAGACAAAATAAGGTGGCCTAAACCTTATCCCCAAGAGTTTGAACAAGAAATGGGATAATACCTTTAGGAATGAAGTAGATTCTAACACAGCTATCGTGTATTTATTTAAAGAAGTATTTCATAGAGCTTTAAATTCTATGCTATTATTTTAAAACATTTTATGGGGGAAATGTCAAAATCCTTTGTATGCAATTTAATTTAGCTACCTAGGATTTGAGATGTAGAGTTACCTTTCCACAAATGTGCTACCTTTGTATACAGTGGCGATGATGACCAAGGACATAAGGACCACAAACTGCTCCAAGGTGGCCTGGCCTGTGGACCCAGCTTAATTGCAGATAGGGCAAATAACCCACTTTGGGATATTTAGAATGCTTTTTCTAAACAATCGAATACCCTGAGGTTTAGCAGAATTATTGGCGTATTATGATCCATTCTTGTACTTTTTCTCAGTTGTTAATTATATTGGGAACATTCAATGTTAGCTAGTAATTTTAACTCACATATTGTGGTAATCTTTCTTCTGAAGAACTCAAAGCACTGCACACACTTTGCCTCAATTATCTGGTTCTATACTTGCGCTTGTAACTAATCCTCTCATTCTATTCTCTGGCTTTTAGATGCGTGTTATTCTCTTCCCAACTGCAATTTCCTTATGAATCCCTTTGCCTTGAAATTTTCCAAGACTGCTTAACAGGAGTGCCATATTTAGCTTCTAAATGTGTCTAATTCTCCTATACAAGATTGTTCTCTTTTCACTTGGCGTCAAGGGATTGACTCAAAATAACTATCCTTTTGTTACAAAGAAAGAGGAGCAGAACTAAAGAAATTCACTAAAATGGAGGCTTCACAATCAGTTTAAAAAGAAAAGTCATAAAATGCCTGAACATCAGCAGCTTCCAGAGATGGCAGTTTTGAGGCCTATTTGTTCTTTGGGATTCCATTTTGAAGAACTGATTTGATTTATGATGTCACATTGTGTGAGAAGGGAGAGAGGTTAAGTACTAGGCTTCAAATTTAGATTGGAGTCACAGAGACTAAACCTATAATAAGGCTTATTTTTAGTATACACTATTATATAGCTTTTTTCTTTTGCATGTTGTATGGCCAATGTGGGATTTATCCTATTTTTTGATTCTTATACACCTGTGTTGTCTCCTTTACTAGATTTGAATTTCCTCTTTTAAAACAATTTGTGTTTGTTCATATCTCTAGTACCCTAATAGGTGTTTAAAAAAAAATTATCAAAAGAATAACTATTAATTATGGAACAGCAAACTTCAGTTTTTGCTTTCAAAATCAGAACTAATCCATGTAATTTTAACAAAGAGATCTAGAAAAAGAACCAACATAGATCGTTTCTCTAAGCATGCCTTCTTAAATAGGTGAAAAATGACCTTCTATTTACCTCCGCATCCCTACCAACCAAGGGACTCCTGAAACTGCACTATGAATAATTGATTTGGAATGTTTCTCCACTGGCATTATAGGATAATGCTGCTGATGATAATAAGCATAATAATGGCTAGTATTTATGAGAGCTTACTATGGCTTAGTGCCTGAATGGTAGTAGAAACTCAATAAGTGTTTGCTGAAAGAATAAACACAAGGTGGTTTATCAAGTGCTTTGTAGACATGATCTCATTTAAGTATCACAATAAATTTGCAAAAATTACATTTTTTATCCCCCATTTTTCAATATAGGAAAATAAAGCTCGGAGAGATTAAGTATATTGCCCATGTTCACACCACTGGCAAGTGACAAAAATGGCTTCAGGAACTATCTGGAGTGACTCTCACCACAAAATCATAGAATATAGTAAAAACTTGCATAAAGACAGAGTATCTCCTGACATCAAATGCCTTTTCAGTCATGGATCCAGAGAAATTAAAATGGATCTCATGCTCCACCTTACTCCAATCCTTTTCTTATCTTTTAGGAAACAAACCGGGTGATTTACTGTTATGTTCCAATGGGAACAAAATCAAATCGGTAGGGAGAAAACTAGAAAAGAAACTAAAGCTATGTAATAAAATCAGATCTAGAGCATGCTAGGCAGTATATTTCTTCATTCTATTTTATCTATAGTGAAAATATTAAAGGACCTGTCAGCTAAATCATTGAAATTATTTTCATCATGACTAACCTGTAGAAGCTGTCAGATTTTTTTCTTTGATTAGGTTATAAGCTACATGCTGTGACCCAAGACAGCTAGAGGATTTATTGCATTTTTTTTTTTTTGCCTCTGTTTAAACAAACACATTAGTCCCTTCAAAGAAGTGCTTGAATTGTTATTTTAATCCAATCTTTTTAGACTATTATTTTTCAAACTATCTGGGGTTTTATAAGGGTGATTTCCTGATGTTTTGTTTGTTTCAAATTTTTGGGTGCCACTAATATTGCTTAAATTCTCAAAATTATTTGCTTTGCATGTGTGGGTGATCTCACATCTCATATACATTAAACATTCATCATTGTGTTACTAGACATAAGATATTCCATTGAACACTTGATTCTTCCAACTGATTGATGAAAATCAAAAGAATTTGACGATGTAATTTCTGGACAGTTACTATTTTTCCCAATTAACAAAAAGAGAAGTAAAAATTGGAGCCACTTATGTGCCAAATTACTCTAATTTTAGTTGAAAAAATAAAGCAAAATGGTATTATATATTTTCAATTTACGAACCATGATTATTAGCTATGGGTATTACTTTTCATTGCATTCTAGAAACTTTGAAAGTAGGAAGAAGTCTAAGGGGTCATGCATTCCAACTTTAAAATTTTACAGATAAAAAGTTATAAAATGCTAAATATCACGTAAATAATAATCAGCATAGTAAGATTTGAAGCTGGGTCTTTGGATGACTGTTGATTATTCCTAAGACTCTTACAGTCTTACCCTTTGCCCCGGTGTTATAGTATTGGTAATTTGGTTTAAAAAATAGTGGCATCCCTTTTAAATTTCTCTGTGAAGTTCTGCTATGTCATGAGGAGAGGTCTCTCAGTAAATGAGATATGAACTTGTGGCCAACGAGGAAACTATAAGTATAGAGTCACTCAATGAGTGTGGCAGTCAAGAGGTATTTATTGAGTTCCTACTACGTGTTCCACTTGTACAGTGCTCCTTAATGTCAATGAGCCCCACATAATCATACAAACAGCTATGAATTTCCAGTGTCTGTTTTATGCTTGACTCTCCAATAGGACAACTTGTAGGTCTTTGTAAAGCTATTCTAAAAAGGTAATATGAATGACTTTGAGAAAACCCACAGAATGTTTAAACTTCAGATATGTTTATAATTGATGTTATTCCTCACACACCAAGATTGTCATGGAGTCAGAGAAATCAGAAACTTGGAGAACTCTATAGTTGTTTGCAGAAGCAAGAAGCAAAGAAGTTAAATCAATTATTCCTGAAAAACAACTTCCACAGGAACATACATTGTTATTTGAAACAAACAAGCAAAAACAAAACAAACAAAAAAAGGAATTAAATCTGAAGTAGATTGTTATAATAGAGGATGAATACAGGATTTGGGTGGGTCAGGGAATTTCTAAACTGACTAAGGTATGCTGTGGTTTGGCTGCTGCTTTACTGATATCTTTGCTTGTAAATTTCCACAAATGATATTTTTATTCTCTAAATGCCTTACTAAGAGCAAGAGCTTCTATACGGTTATAAATTCTGACTCTAGCTCTTGCAAACATATACATTTATTCAAAAGGTATGTATTGAGTGCCAACTAAATCTCTTGAACTGTGCTAATCACAGGGGCTGCAAAAGCATATCAAATAGTATTCCTGCCTTTAAGGAAATTACCGCCTAGTAGGAGGACCCTGAAGTGAATCAACAAAAACAGTCATAAATGATAAATATTAAGGTAGAGTATATAGTCTAGTATGGACAAGATTTCCTGGTGAAGGCAATTCTGAAAGTGAGTTTTGAAGTACAAGCAGGAAATCAGCTAAAAGACAGAAAAGGGGAAAGGATATTGCTAGCAGAGAGAATAGAGCATGTAAAGGCAAAGAAATATAAAACACTTTTGTGGAATTCTAAGGAGTCCTGTATGGCTGCATGTATCATTAATTTATTTAACAAATAGTTTTTGAATACCAATCATGTGCCAGGTAAATTTCAGGCTCTTAGATATGGTTGTGTTCAAGACAGATATATTTCCTGCTTATATTCTAGTGGAAAGAGGCACACAATGAACATATATGATATGCTGGATGGTAATACATAAGATGACAAAAACCAAGAAATATAAAGGGGAATAGAAAGAACCAAGGCTTGGCGGGGGGGGGGGGAATTGCTACCTTATATGGAATGGTCAGGAGGCCTCTTGGATAGATTGACATTATCTAAGAGAAGACACCTGAAAAAAGTAAGAAAGATACCAGATATTTAGATAGAGAGCCTCTCAGTCCCAGGGAAGAACAAACTCAATGGCCCAGAGACAGAAGCATGCTTGATGCATTTGAAAAAAGCAAGGAAGACAGAAGGGGTTCGATAAGTAAGGAGGTGGTGAGGAGGTAGATGACTGAATGAAGAGGAGGATGGTGGAAAATGGGGTGAGAGGGAGAGCAGTGGCCATGCAGTGGCACACGGTCAGTCATGAGGATTTTTGCTTTTACTCTGAGTGATATGAATATCTATTAGAAGGTTGTAAGCAAAAGAGCAACATGATCTGATCATTCTGACTGCTCTGTTGAGAACAGACTACAGGGGCAGAGTGGAGACAGAAGATCCAAGTAGGAGGCTTCTCAGTAACCTAGGGGAGGGATGATGGAGTGTTGGACCTGGTGGTAGCAATGGAGATGCTGAGAAGTGGTTGGATTCTGGGTATATATGAAGACAGAGCCAGGAATAGGATTTTCTGATAGATTGAGCATGGAGTGCTAGAAAGAGAGAAAAGTTAAGAGCGATCCTATTATTTGGGCTTGAGCAATAGGAAAAACGGTGTGGTTGCTTACTGGAATGAAAAAGAAAATAGGAGGAACAGATGTGAGCAGGAGGAGTTGGTACATAGAAATCAAGTACTTGGTTTGGGTGATGCTATTTTTGAGATAATTATTAAAAATGCAAGTGGAAATTGTGTTACCACTGAGTATTTGAGTCTGAAGTTTAGGGGCAGCTTAAAGACTAGAGATTTAAATTTAGAACTCATCATCCTGTAGAAGGTATTTAGGTCTATGGGATGTACTCATGTGAAAAGCAGGATGGTATCACATGCTCTAGAGCCTGTTTGGCTCAGAACATTATCTGTGCAACCTTGGGCAATTAATTTATCTTTGCTTTAGTTTCCTCATCCATAAAATGGGAAAAATAATAATCACGAGGTTGTTGGGAAGCTTAAATTGTCATTTATAAAGCATTTAAAAAGCAGTGTCTGGCATAAAATAAATGCTCAAAAATGTTAGATATATTTATTATAAGTGGGAGTTATGTCATGAGATGTGTATATCAGGCTACTATTTTTAAATTATTAAAATGATTTATATTTGATTTCCCTCAAGTAGCATGAGATTGCACTTTCCCCATGCAACGTATTAAGAATATGCTGCTCAAACCATATGAATTATTGTTTAGCTCTAAGATTTAAAGCTGATTTTCTTGAGTTCCTAGTGACACCACAGTCATGTAAACTAAGCTCAGTGAAGAGAGAAAAGGGATTTCTATATTCCAAAAGCTTCCCTTTATATGTTAAAATAAAATTCTAAAAGTCTGGAAATACAGATATACTATAAGCCATTCTCAAAGAGGATGTAGGATTAAATTGATTAAATAGGAATAATTTTCTGGCATCAAGGGATCTACAGTGCCAACTGAGGTAAGGTGAATATCTAGTCAGTAGGGAAGGTGGCCAAGTACTTTGGGAGCAATGATCTGGCATTGCTTATCCAAGATCAAGGCTGATGATTTATACGAGCTGCAGAAAACCTCTATGCATACAGGAGGGACAGAAGTCAACATCCAAATACCGGGTAAACGGAGCAGCAAATGTGGAAAGTTCCAGTATCAATATGTCCCTTTTCCATGATGGTGTATCTGCTCCCTTCATCTCAGCACTATGAAAAAGAGTATTGCTATGATTTAAATAACTCCCCTAAAGTTCATGTGTTGGAAACTTAACCCCCAATGCAACAGTGTTGGGAGGTGGGGTCTAAGAAGAGGTAATTAGATCATGAAGGCTCTGCCCCAATTAATGGATTAATGAGGTTATTGTGGGAGCAGCTTAGTTATTGAGATAGTGGGCTGATTATAAGAGCGAGTTTGGCCCATTCTTGCTCTCTTGCTCTCACCCTCTCTTTTCCTTTCTCCTTCCCCCATGGGATGACTCAGCAAGAAGGTTCTCACCTGATGCCAGCACTTAGATATTGGACATCCCACCCTTCAGAATTGTGACAAATAAATTTCTTCTCTTTATAAATTACTCAGTCTGTAGTATTCTGTTATAGCAACACCAAATCAACTAAGGCAAGTTATCAGTATAAATTATCTTGATATTTCCGTGGAAGAGACTGAATTACACTAATATAAAGTTTTAAGCTTTTTTTTTTACATTACATCAGTGGGAAGGGAGGTGCAATATCAGAATAACATTTTTAGTGAAAATAAAATAAACTATGTTTTTGTCATATTATAATTATAGTGTGTACACATATTTACTTCACTAAACAAGACAAGGGGGATAATGAGTACGTGAACACAGAAAATGATTTTGGACTACTTTTTGAGGTATTCAAAACCAGCCATTTAAGAAAGATACCTCAGATTGCAGTGTGGTGGAAAGATTGGAGAAACATATTGATGTTAGAGTAAAGGAGACAACCAGAAGTTATAACATGTATCGACTGAAAACATTTTCTACAGTAATTGAAGCACCAATACTTGGCTGTTACATGTTTACCTAGAATAAATATTTTATTTCCCAGTCTCTCTTGAAGTTAAGGTCACTATGGGAGATGTTAGCAAAAGTAGTGTGCTCAGTTTGTAGAGTGTATCTTTAAAGGGAGGACCTGCTTACTTTCTTCTTTTCTGATTCCTGGAAGATACATGGTGGCTGGAGTCCTGGCAACAATCTTGGACTATGAGATGACCTTGGGGGAAAGAAGCCAGGCACATCTGAGCAACAAGACAGGATAAAACCTAGGGTCCTTACATTTCGGAGTGCTCTAACATCCTTTGATGACTACCTCCAAACTTTTTAAACTTAAAGGAGTGATTTTTATATTGTTTCACTCACTGTTATTTTACCCACTGTTAATTTGAGTGGTTTTTTCTGTTTGTTTGTTTTTGTTGTTGTTGTTGTTGTTGTCATTGGGCTTCTTACTGACAAGGAATCCTTGGAGAACATTTAGCTAATACAAAGAAGTATATAAACTAGAATAAAAATTCTGCATATTTCTGCCATAAGTATTTATTGTTAATATTTCTCAGTTTTTAAAAGATGCAATTTCAGTCTTTTTTCCCTAAACATGTGTATATATAATGTTTTTAACCATCGGTTTACAACCATCGACACAGCTGATGTTTTAACAGCAGTGTGATTGTCATTAATGCTGCTCAACAAGTATTTCTAGCTTTCTGCCCTCTGAGCCCATGGTAGGGTAACACGTCTTCTCACTCTGTGATTGGGTGGGGTTATGAGTTGTGATCAAAAGTGACTTGTGCTGCTTTTGGCCCAAGCATTTAATTGCCAATTTGACTCTTTTTAGAGCTTTCTTTGCTCTCTGCCACAGAGACTCACAATGTCCCAGAGAGTTATAACTGGCAGTCTGAATCACAAAGTGAGATGGGTCTCCAGTTTAACAGCGACATATAGTAGGGATAAGAGATAAAAATTTATAGCTTTAAGCCACTGAGATTTGGGGGTTTGCTTATAGTTCAGCATAAAATACACTATCCTGATTGATATGACAGGATATATGATAGTCTACAATATGTGTGAAGTGTTCAATGAGATATATTCTAAAATTTTTATCAGCATATTTCACACAACTGTCCTCTTTGCTCAATGAATTTGCAGCCCTTTGGTTCCTCGGTTGCACCATGCTCTTTCCCATGTCATTGCTCTCAAGCATACTCTTGACTTGTTCTGGAACATGTTCTCCATCTCAACCCACCACATTCTATAGGTGATCCTTGCAATCTCAATTTAAATGCCATTTACTTCCCAAACCTTTCTATGACCCCTAAGTCTTGACTGACTTTGATAGTCTCTCTTGATATTGATACTTCTTAAATTTAGTCATTACCATGTTAGTAATTAAATCATTAATTATATAATTGTTTAATTCTTTATCTTACAATAAAATATATACTTTATGAGCGTTGGGGAAATATATTTTGCTTACTTTTTCATATCTAGTTCCTAGGACAGGGAGAAACACTAGAGCATAAAACAGGCATTTTTCATCCTGCCCCAAGGTTACAAAGCATTTATCCTTTTTAGAAAGCCTCTCTCTCTTCTTTTTCATCCTTTCAAGTTTCTAAATTACAATATTCCTTTTATTTGGGGCAAAGTTGCCTTTTTTGAAAAGCTAAATTTATTCAGTCTAGAAAAAATAAGAATGTGATAGTGGTGAAAGAGGATATTAAAAACAACTTTTATGTTTACCTGAAGAAAAATGATAATAGACTTGATGTTAGTACTGTGATATCAGTTTTATTAGCAGATGCCGAGAATGAGATATTGTTGCTTTTGGAAACCAAGGATGGTTTGCTTTCAAAGAGTAACCAATAAAGTTTTAAGGTAAATTAAAACTTGAATTACATAAATAGCACTGACATCTTAGATGAAAGAGCACATCATTATTTTAGATGTTCTATAGACACAATCTCCAAATCTTGTGAGAAGTCTCATTTTTAGAATCTCAATTTTAAAATATCACCAACACAACAAAGATAGAATGACGAGAAAATTTATCTCAGCTTTATAAATTTCTGTTGAATTTGGTAGGCTGTTTCCAATGTTTACAAAGTTTTGAAAAATATTATGCTTCTAGCTTCAAGGCAGATGATAATAACTTAACAACTGGCAGGCCAAACTAGTGACTCCTGCTTTCCTCTCCCTGGCCAGGATGATCATGTATTTATGCCTCACTCCAAGAGTAGCATGAAAATGAAGATTTTTAATTGCACATTTTGCCTTATAGAATAAAACTGAGGTTGTTACTAAATAAGGAATGAGAGAATGGTTATTGGGCAGGCAATTATCTGTTTGTTGCAATATCTTTTATTAATAAATAATAATTATCAATAATAATAGTAGCAAACATTACTATCTGTATAAATGATTTATTGTTTATTAAATCAATCTGCACAACTGCCTAATGAGAAGCTGCTATTACAAATACTATTTACCCTTTTTATAGATGAGGAAGCTACATAGAATGAGTACGTAATTTGCCTCAGGTTACACAGCTAGTGGGTGCTGCAACCATGCCAGTTTTTGAACCTAGACATCCAGTTGCTGACTGTGCTCTTAACCACTCTGCTAAAAAAGTTTAAAAGTGTGTGAGCATAAGTCTTAAAGCACATGCATATGCATTTGTATACTTCAGCACTAAAGATCAAGCTTTAGCTCGTGTCAAGAATTCAGAGAACACTGGAAAAAAACCATATGTGTTTTTATTAACTTTTTAAACTCTTTTTAAACATTTCACAATGATCTCAGGCAGATTTTTAAAGTAAAATATATTAATGGAATAAAAGTGTGGATGGTGTAAAATTGAAAATATAATACATAATATACACAAAACAAAATGGACACAATGAAAAGCAAGGCTGTCTCTTGCCCTAGACCCTAAGTCTCCCTTCCGAGAGGTAATCATTCCTGTGTCAGAGACAGTTATTATCCCCCAGTGCCAAACTGCTTTCTTCCTTTCAGTAACTGATGACCTAAATTTTATGTGGTCACATGGATGCTTGGCTCAGCTCTTCCCAGCCCTTGTGTAGCTAGGTGTGGACATCTGAGTAAACCCCAGCCAATGGGATATTAGTGATATGATGTGGGAAAATTCCAACTTAACATCCTTTACAAAGGTATGTGACTTCCATTCTGTTTTCTCTTTTTCCCTTTACATAGGCTGTAAAGTGGCTGAAGTGGTTGCTGGTATTCCACCTAAATTAGGCAGACAAGAGTAGGGCAAGTGGATTTTTTCCCAGAGTAGAGCAGAATCCAACCATCTCCTTTTGTGCAACTCTGGACCATTATTTGGGAGAGAAATTAATTTCTCCTGTTTGAGTCCATGTACAAACTAAGTGGATGCAGCAAAGAGTTACCAAAACAAAAGTTAACATTTCTTTTGTCTTCAGTTCCCCAAAATGTTCTCTCAGTTTATTTAACAAAGTTTAATAATAATATATAGATAACATGTTTTGGCTTCATAAATATCTTTCAATTTTCTAAGCCTTAAATGGTACAAGAAAACACTGTTAATCAGATGTCTCATATGTCAATACTCTTTGTCAAGAGGTAAGGTTTATTTTAGCACATTATTTTTTCTAAAATGTAAAGAAGGAAAATTTAATACATTTTATTTTCTGCCTGAAAGTGTGCCTTTAATGTTTTTAAAGTAGATATAGTGTGGACTCTAAATAAAGATTGGATACTGTTTTTTTAAAAAATCTTTTTACATGCAATAATCAAAAGATCTGATATTATCTAAGTGAAGAGAGCAAATAGGCTTTGTGGGGGGTATGTGTATGTGTGTGCATGCGTGTGTGTGTATACATGTGACTTTTCATAGATGGTTTAAAATTAAGTGACTGAACAACTCAAATACCTCTCACACTGACAGCTCGTTTCTTCTTATTCTCATAAGTTATTTATTTATTGATTTTTTTTTTTGTCTTTTTCGTGACCGATAAGGGGATTGCAACCCTTGGCTTGGTGTCACCCGCACCGCGCTCAGCCAGTGAGCACACCGGCCATTCCTATATAGGATCCGAACCCACGGCGGGAGCGACGCTGCGCTCCCAGCGCTGCACTCTCCCGAGTGCGCCACGGGGCCAGCCCTTATTCTCATCAGTTTTATTACTATAGTTACAAAGATTATTTTTCAGTTCAAGTGAGTTTAAAAACAGCAAATTTACTTACAAAGTTTGAATTGGTTGGATCCACCTTTGTTAATAAGTTCACTTCTAAGCCAGTTGGTCCCAGCTTCTATTTCCCACTTTTCTGTGCTCAGAGAAGGCAAGCATTTATTCTTGACGGTCTCTGATATCCTGCACCAACCCCACAGGGAACATGGAAGAGAATTAAAAAACAGGTATCAAAATATGTTCAATGCCTTTTTATGCACCATTTTATTTCCTTATTATCTCTATTTCTCTATAGTCTTTGTTACATGAGTTAGTGATTATTTTCATTGTGTTTGCAATTATTTTTTATATACAACCCAAAACCAAAAAAAGACAAAAGTAGTTCAAGGTCGGTGCAGGACTACAAAGACTAATTAGAGAAACATAAGGGAAACAGGAACCTAAAGGTTCATGGCTATTTTATTCCAGTATATACAATAAAACCTTCTTTTTGTTTCTCCCTAAGTATCGTGTTTCTTCTGTTTATAATTTACTAACATTGATTACTAAGGCTGTTATAAGAAAGTAGGGTTAAACCGTTTTTTACTTGTAAGTGGGTTTATATTTATTAGAGAAAAAATGTCTATATTTGAAGGGCATAACAGTGAATATTCCATAGCTCCAGAATGTGCTGTACAGAACTGAGTCACTTTCACATCCACTGATACTGCCGGTAGTTGAATATATAAGGTTGAGGGAGGGAAGTCAGTCACATTGAAGCTTCTTGAAGCAGATGTCAGTCTTGGATTTCAAAGTGTTGCTCTGAACGTGTTTAAAAAAGGAAATTAAGAAAAAGAATTCAATAGTCTTTCTGGATATGTTTTGGCTCAAATGATCAAGATTTCTGGGTGAGCTTTAAGTTGTTTTAATGACTTTTCCCCTTCCTGTTGCCATGGAGAAGCCATTAGCCCATTACTTATAAATTTAGCCTCCACCTGGTTTCCACTCAAGTCAGAAGGCTGGCACCTTTACTCACAGGGTTAATTTTACAGGGTAGAGAGAAGTTGACCTCTGCCTTCACCCCACCACCATCTCCTCCCTCTTGACACTGCTGTCACTGCCCACCATGACCTGCAGCACCTCTTACAGTTTTTACATGAGTTCATGAGAGCAGTTTGCTTAGAAACCAAAAGTCAGCAAGAGTATACATTAGTGAATGAACATTTTAAAGAATCCCTGTAGTTTTGATGTTTTAAATTCTTTCCGGATTTTTTAGTATTTATCTCTTAGCAATGTTGGTATGCATTTACCTCTGTCTCTTTTTGTCTTTTCTTGCATACTGTTCCCTTCATCTCTTATTCTGTAATTTATCTATCCTATATCAGTAACTATAGTGCCTCCATTTATCAGAGTTTCTCATGGGGGTTCTGTTGGCAATTAGGTGAAACAATGCTTTATTGTGCAGAATGTTCCTTCTTTTTTGACTTGTAGCAACTCTAGCTCGCACTAACTAAATGCTGTAGCACTTCCTAGCCATCATGAAAAGCAAAAACTTTTCCTTATAATGTCAATACCTCCTAAGGAGGCAGTATCAGCCCATATTGAGAACCACAGATAGACTGAAGCTCCACAAGGACACTTGTGGGGATATGTGTATTTCTATTAATCACATGTTAATGTCCACTTTGAGGCTAGCACTGTGCCAGATAAGGAAGGATATCAAAGGCAAGAAGTGCATGCAAAACAATTAGTGAACAAGCTGAGGCTTCAAATTTATTCACATTGTAATTCTCACATGGAATAAATATATAGCTTCTTTAAGTGTCTGTAAGTGCTTAGCTTTAATCCACTGGGTAACAGAAAGAAATTCAGTCTTATTATATGACCTCATGGCAATCCAGCAATGTCATTATCTGTTTATGCAACTCAAACACTTCTTGGGTGTCTCAGAAAAGGGACTCAGGTTTCAGATTTACTCCATTCCCAGGTAGTGTTTGGATATATAGGGAAAAGGAGACTTATTGTGTCATCAGGAAAGCAGAGAAGATGGGGCCCTCCTATCAATAAGTATCTACTTATTGCACGTGTGGGCTGCTTCTGGGACTGGTGCCTGCTGCACTGCCACTGCCTATTTCTAGTTCTTTAGATAAACCTGTGGTTGGTCCTCCTTGTTAAGCCCAGGGCCCTGGCACCATTAGTCTTTGAGTCTGAAGTCCTTCCTAGAGACAGCCTCCTTACTCTAGGTCCAGGGATTTTTCTTAAAGTTCCTATTTTTTTCTCACATATGTAAAGACTTTTTAGTCTGTTACAGATTGGCTACAAAAAGCCAGAAGGACTGCTTCAGCTTTGCCTGTCTACCTGCCTTGTAACAGCAGTGCTGAAGCCCAGGTGCTGAATTGGAAATGTCAGTGTGCAAACTCCTAGAGGTTTGCTTTCTTCTCACTACCGTGCCACTACCTGGATGTGTATGGCAACCCCTCTACTTACCCGGCAGTTTCTAAACTTTTGCCCCCCTCCCACATCTTATCCCAAATTCCCTGGGACTGTAATGGGTGGCAATTTTCCTTCTTCTTTTTCCTTGCTGTATCGCCCTTATGTAAACCGTGAAGGGTCCCAAAATCCATTTTAACAGTATCAGGATTTCAAACCTATTTCTTGATGCAAAATCCTATTTTTAGTAAAGGAAGCTGAATATTAACTATTCTTTCTATTTTTATTCTTCTCAATAATTTTAATAAATTCATCCCTGGACAGATGGCTACATTTGGTTTTCAGGGGAGTAATTTTTATATAGGGAAATACATACATACATATGCAAATCTATATAGGGAAATTTGTTTATAGAAAAGAGCACACTGATCTTTAAAAAATTATTAGCACTATGTAACAGCCATGTGTGTAGGTAATTATTCATATACAGTGAACAAGATCAGGTGAGATTTGCTGGTGTTATCTGGGGGTACTATGGAGCATGTAGAAATTGAATTAAATCTGACACAGGTATCATATGAATGCAAATAGAAAGGAGAGAGTTAGTACAATGAATACTGTGTATGTATATTGAGCATTTCTGATAATATAATTTTAAATAATCTGAAGCATAACCATTCATATAAAGACATATCAAGGTGCAAAACAATAACCGTTACAGGCCTCATCTTACTCTCTCCAAAATGTCATAGAAAATCTCTATAAACAGGTAAAAGTAAGAAAAACAAGATGTTGAACTAAGGAAGACTTTCTGTTCCTGGTAGTGGTTTATTTTACTGTTGTTTAAAAACTATTTGTTTTTCAATTATTCAGTGATATTACAGGCCTCATCTTACTCTCTCCAAAATGTCATAGAAAATCTCTATAAACATGTAAAAGTAAGAAAAACAAGATGTTGAACTAAGGAAGACTTTCTGCTCCTGGTAGTGGTTTATTTTACTGTTGTTTAAAAACTATTTGTTTTTCAATTATTCAGTGATTTTGTTGTCTGCTAGTGTTTGATAAAGGAAATGTGACAGCAGGTGCCAATAGGTATTTTAAGGGGGAAAAAGTTAAAACTGAAAAAAAAAATATATTTCCAAATAACTTACTTTCCCCCCCTGCAAATTGGAAAAAAATATCATTCTTATTCAGTGTTAAGAACAGAAAGCCTCTCTAGAGCTCAGGAAATACGAGGGTTTCCAGAGAGTAGATTGGCCACATATCGTAAAGTCTATTCTCAACAGCTGCTTACTTTAAATCTAAGAACACGTTTTTTTCTTTTTCTTCTCACTTAATTTGGTTCTAATCTTGTAGAATAACATTTAACCTTCGATTTAGATGTAAATTGTGACCTAGGAAGTATGATTTTTCTCAAGAATTTTCTATATGTTTGTTTTTTATTTACCTGTTTATAAACTATAAATATTATATATTAAAAGTATTACATGTTAGAAAGTATCACAGACTTTAAGGACGGTTTCTGCATCCCGGATTTTCGTCATTAACTCATTAAAGTTTAAGTGGAACATGTTAAGGCATGTGCGGTAGGTAGAAAAATGTCCTGCCACCAATGTCCATGTCCTAACTCCCAGAATCTGTGTATTAGTTATGTTACCGGGAAAGGGGGAATAAGGGCTACTAATCAGCTGACCTTGAATTGGGGAGATTATCCTGGATTATATGGGTAACTCCCATGTGATTACAAAGGTCCTTAAAACTGAAGAAACAGGCAGAAGTGTCAGAATCAGAGTGGTGCTATGTGAGAAAGACTTGGCCAGCAATTGCTTGCTTTGAAACGGATGAAAAGCACAAGTCAACAAATGTGGGCAGCCTGTAGAACATGAGGAAAGCAAGATAAAGAATTCTCCTCTAGAGTCTCCAAAAGGACTGTAGCCCTGCCAATATCTTGATTTTACCTCAGTGAGATCCATTTCAGATTTATGATCTGCAGAAAAGTAAAATGACAAATGTGTGTGGTCTTAAGCCACTAAGTTTTTATAATTTGTTACAGCAGCAATGAAAACTAATACAGTCTTATTCAAAGAGCGCATTGGACTTGGGTAGGTATCTAAAATTGAGTCACAATTCTTCTTTATAGGTAGGTAACTTGAAGCAATTTAAACTTTTTAAATGATCTATAACCTCACTTCTAAAACGGGAAGAATAATTATTAACTTCAAGGATATAAAAGTAAGTAAAACAATATACACTTTTTAAAATATCTGAACATATGTTAAACACTTACTATGGGTTTGATACTTTTCTATAAATTTTTGGAAACTAAATTATTGAGAAAAAATAAAGTCTAAATTTTTAAGAAGTTTATATTCAAATCTAGAAGACAAATATTTGAATGAACAAATTAAAATAGAAGATGGTATTATTATTATTGTTATTGAAAGAATAGTAAATTCTTGGGGGGTGCCAAAAAATGCTCAAAAAAAAAAAATCTTTAGAGAGGTTATATCTGAGATGGGTCTTGAAAGATGGGCAAATGTTAATGTAAACATATCTAAAATTTCATCATTCGGTATTAACAATGGATTTCACCTTGACATGTATTTTTTAATAAAGTCAGGAAAATGTTTATTAATTTCCATACATAAGATATTATTTATATAATCAGGAATAGTTTTAATTTTATCAAATACATTTTAGGTTTTGTTGAAATAATAATTAAAGATTGTTTCTCCTGGAATTGCAATTCTGGGGTGAGTCCCAGTGCAATTTCCAAATTATATATTGCTGAATTTTACTTGTTAATTTAAAAAAAATCATGATTAAGGTATATTTTACACTCAGTAAAATGTATTTGAAATGTAACTTTTGATCAATCTAGCTAGAAAGTTTATCAATTTTATCTTCAACCTTTTTTTAAAAAAAGCATATGGTGTCACTGATTTTTCTCTGTTGTTTGGCCATTTCCTAATTCATTGATTTCAATTCTTTTTCTTTTTCTTTTTCTTTTTGGTGGCTAGTCAGTCAGTACAGGGACCTAAACCCTTGATTTTGGTGTTACAACACCATGCTATAACCAACTGAGTTAACTGGCCAACCCCTCAATTTTGAACTTTATCATTTCCTTTCTTCTACTTTTTAAGGTTCAATTTGCTCCTCATTTTTTAAATACTTAAGGTTTAAACTTAGATAATTTATTTTAGATCTTTCCAATACAGATTTAAAGCCATTATTCTCTCTCTAACAACTGCTTTAGCTGCATCTCACAGACTTTGATATGTTGCATTTTCATTAACATTCAATTTGCAAATATTTTATAATTTCCAATACAGATTTAAAGCCATTATTCTCTCTCTAACAACTGCTTTAGCTGCATCTCACAGACTTTGATATCTTGCATTTTCATTAACATTCAATTTGCAAATATTTTATAATTTCCATTATGATTTCTTTATTAACATATCTGTTATTATCAAGTGTATTGTTTAATTTAAATATATTGGGAATTTTCCAACTATCTTCTTTCTCGATATTTATTAAAAATTTTACATATGGTAAAATTCATTCTTTTTGGTGTCCAATTCTATAAGTTTTGACAAATGCTGGGAGCCATGTAACTACCACCATCAGGCTACAGAAGTTTTACACCCTCCCTAAATTTCCTCCTGCTTTCCCTTTGTAGTCAGTATCTCCCTTCCCTCCTATTCTTTGTCTACCCATATAGTTTTGCACTTTTAAGATTTCAAGATGAATGATGGCTTTGGTTCTTTGCTGTTTATTGTCTTTTTAACCAAGACTCAGTTACAAAGATGAACAAATACCCTAATTGCAGCTGCAGTTTCAGTATCAGCCTAATACACCGATATCCAATTATATATTTGTTTTACCTCTTTAAGAGTTAAGCTCCAAATTCATCTTTTTCCATTATATTTTAGACAATATTTTAAATTACTTTAGTAACAGAGTCTTCTGGAATACTTGCTTTGACATATTTCTAGAGGCAGAAATCCAGGTCAAAATCTTTTCTCCAAACTTAGGTAAATATATACATCTGCAGAAAATATGCCAAACATATTTTAAAAAGCTTACATTAAAGTTGTCATGCAAATGGGCTTTGTCCAATATATTTTTAGTAAGCATTGGCTTTGAGTTCAATTCTTTTTTGTGTGTATATATGTAGTTATATTTTATTCCTTTTTAGACAACTTACAATATTCAATCATATATATGTCTCATTTTATTTGTTTCTTCTTCTACTGAGGAAAATTTAGATTATTTCCTTTTAAAAAATCTTTAATAAACATATGAATTGCAACTTCTTTAAGCATATTTGTATATTGTTTTTAGGACAAATATGTAGCAAAGGAAATACTAGATTATATGATATATGCCTTTTGGTTGTTCCAAACTGTCTCCTGAATGAATAAACCAAATTTCACTACAGTAGTCTCCCTTTCTCCATGGTGTCAGTTACCTGCTAACGACAGTCTGAAAATATTAAATGGAAAATTTCAGAAATAAACAATAAATAAGTTTCAAATTTTGCACCATTCTGAGTATAGTCTATAGTTCTATTTTATTATTAGTTATTGTTGTTAATCTCTTACAGTGCCTAATTTATCAATTAAACTTTATCATAAGTATGTATATATAGGGAAAAGCATAGTACATATGGGATATTTTACTATCTGTGTTTTCAGACATCCACTGGGAGTCTTGTAACATATCCCCTGGGAAAAGGAGGGATTAATGTATCATTATCATTATTATGATTATTGTGAGAGTAACTGATTTATCGCATCCTCAAGAATACCATAGTGTCAATGTGGCAGATAGTAGTTTTCAAAGATGGCTGCAACATATCTCCTACTTCATGTGCCCTTCTTACAATGTGCAGCCCTACATCAAGAGCTGAAGTTTATGCTAACTCTCATTAACTTGGGGTAAGTTCATGATTATTGCAGGTGTAAGGCAGGGACTACGGTGAGTCAAGTGAGGACGTGCCTAAGGTGCAAAATTTAAGTTACTCGTGCTCAGGATCATACCTGGACAGGGTCAGCAAGTGAAAGTTTGTACTTGTACAACCTTGAGAGGATGCTCTAAACTCTCTGCCCTAGATGCCTCACTTGCCTCACCCTCGTCCTAGCATGGAGCTTCAGCCAATCACATGACTTTGGAGCTGGGATGACCCTATCGAGTTGTTCCAAATTTGGGCAAGAGTGCCAGGCCTTTATTTTTCTGTTAACCAGTCATTGAGTGTGGGCTATAGAAGTCTTTCATTTTGTTAAAAGTTTTTTTGGTGTATGGATTGTAGTTTTATGTTTTAATATGTTAATATATTAGATTATAGTAATAGCTTTCCAGATATTTAACTACCTTTCATTTCTTGAAATAAATCTTAGTTATTTACTATTAAAATTTTTAAATATGGTTCAATATTATTTTGGGTATTTTGTTTGTATGTATATAAGTGAGCCTTTCATGATCCTTCTCTGATTCTATCAGGTCATTTTCATATATCTTTCTCTTTTTTATATTTAAATAATTTTTCACAAAACAGAGATTATTCATTTTTTAAAGGTTTGTAAAAATATCTGGAAAGCTGTATTAATTTTTTTTGTGGTTATTCTTTGGGGATAGATTTTACTGGTGTTTTCTTATAGAGATTGTTATTAGCTTATTGGGGTCTTCTATTTCTGAACAGGATGATTTTAAACCTTTATATTTGTCTAGAAAACATTGTATTTTCTAAGTTTTAAAATGTATTAACATAATGTTATTTGTGGTATTATTTTACAATTTACTTTTTCATGTCTTTACCATATCTGCAATAAGATACACTTTTAAGTCCTAATGGTCCTAGCCTGGTTTTTCTAGAAAACAGTAATTAAGGTAAGAATTAAGTTGCTAATATTTTATTTGGGAGATGCAAGAAAAAGGTAGTGAGGGTAAAAGGGAAGTAAAGAAAAGAAGATGTAATACACAGCTCTGGCTATCACTGTATAGATAGCATATTACTTAGATGATGTGTTAATGCTCGGTGTTTCTCTATGAAGTTTGCAAGAAAGGACACTACTTTGGAGGATTCCATGGAAAAGAAAGAAAGGAGTACTGTTAACATCAAACTTGAGTTGTGTCAGCCAGCTTCTCAATAAAGTCTCAGGAATCCAGGCACACCACCCCGAGGTATGGTGTTTTTTCCAAGTGGGATAGTAGAGAGGTGCCCCAGCACAGATATAGAAGAACTGATAGAGAATGAAAGATATCATTGAAAGATATCACTTCATAGATAAAGAAGAAATGATAGAGAAGAAAGCAGTCCTGCTACACAAGATTCCTCTCCCACATAGTTTAATATTATTAGTTTCCTCTTTCTTTCATATATTTGATGCAAATTGCATGAGATTAGTTTATTTTATTAACAATTTCAAAGAACAATTTTAGTTTTTGTTATGGACTGAATGTTTGTATTTTTCCAAAATGCATATGTTGAGATCTAATTCCCAGTCTGATGGTATTAGGAAGTGGGCCCTTTGAGAGGTAATTAGGATTAGATGAGGTCATAGAGTGGAGTCCTCGTGAATGAGATTCTTGCCCACGTAAGAGGCACCAGAAAGTGATTGCTTTCTCTGTTCTGCTCTCTGCCATATGAGGATAAAACAAGACTTCCACAGTCCATAACCCAGAAGAGGGACCTCACCAGAACCCAACCATGCTTGCATTCTGATTTGGTTTTTACAGCCTCCAGAACTGTGAAAAACAAGTTTCTGTTGTTTATAAGCCACCCAATTATGGTATTTTGCAGCCTAAGCCAATTAAGACAAGTATCAACCAAAGTAAAATAGGCACCTAGTTGAGTATAAACAAAGAAAGTTCATTTGAGAACTTAGAAAACAATTCTAGAATTCTAGAATTGGGCAGCACTCCACACCAAAATGGTTCAGAATGGTCTGCCCCACCACATGTGCAGGTCATATTTAGTGGAGAGGTGCCCCAAAGAAAAGAGAAAACAAAGTAATATACAGAAACATCCTGATTTGCTTCAGTAGGCATTTTCCTTATATGGTCATGTTTTAGGACCATTCAATTTCTGATTGGCTAAAGGTTCAGTTATTGTGATTGGCTGAGACCCAGTTGCTTGATTTAAAGAGTATATGCTTAGGATAGGTTACAGTCTACTTATAATGACATTAGGTTACATTTCACTACGTACAGAAAAGCCTTTATGTCAAACTCAAAACACGTATGAAGGCATATTTAGGCCAAACTTATTTCAGAGTGTTCCAGTAAAAACGTGCCTAAAGCTCATAGCTGAGATGGCTTCTTTGCTTCATTTTAGGTGCCTTAAATGCATCCAGACTGATGCCATTTTCTTTGTCGTAGGTTTTATTACAACTTCGAACATTTCTATCATTTCTTTGCTTTTATTTTATTATTATTTTTTCTTTCTTTATTATTATTTTTTCTATTACTTTAACTCCATGATTCTTTTGCTGGTTCTTTCAGTTGAACACATAACCGATGAAGTTTTAAAATCACATCGCTACTTAAGAAATTTACTTGAGTATAAGTTTCATCTCATTACCATTTTTTGTTTTGATAATTATTACTTTTATTGCCACTAGTTATAAATGTCTTTAGCTTTTTATTGTTAGCAATTCCTGAACATGACTCAACGTTTTAGCTCATGGATTATTTTGATTTGCATCATTTTGTTTTCAAACTTTTGAACTTTTGCTACTGACATTTATGCTATTTGTTTCTAACTTAATGGCATTGAGAAAACCTGGTCTCTGATTACAATGCAATTAAATAAGAAATTAATTATAAATAAATTTAATTTGAGATAAGTCATAACTTTTAAAATATTTTAACTCGTTTATCTTGTCTTACTTCTATATATATTTTACTATCCTTTCTCTTTGCTTCCTTTCTTTCCCTTTTTACTCGTTTCTGGTATTCAATTAGGTAGATGGAGTTTTCACTTTTCCTCTTTTGCTCATTTTGAAACGGAATTTTTTCCCCCTATTTTCACAGTAGTTTTCTTTAAACATTTAACATAACACTTAAGTCCAAATATTTCATAAAAAGTCTCAAGACACTCAGTGTCTCAAACTTGGAGTGTGACTCAGTGGTTTTACACTCTCGTTATCCCTGAGTTTTATAATAAAGTGTGTTCCTCAAACCAGCTTCTCCTGCCAGCTGCTGTGCATTTCTCTTCTTGCATTTGTAGTACTGCCCCTTAAAAGTATTATCTATTTCTATTCTTTTAAAATTTATACTCATCAGGCTTTTACTCCTACAATTGTAATGCAGGTGTTTTCAAAGTCACCAATGACTTCCTTATTGCTAAAATTTATTAGTCTTTTATCAGTCTTACTTATCAAATATATTTGGTAAGTTACTTTTCCTTGGTACTCATTTTTTTTTTTTTTGGCTTTCATCATATTCTCTTTCCTTTCTTGCTTGCTCACTAGAGTCAAGGAAAAATTATGCTGTACAAGTTAAACAACCAGGGAAAATTTATTTAAGACCATTGCAATGGTGGCTAAGACTATTGCAACAGGGGAGAAAGACTGAACTCAACACAGCTGAAACAAAAGACCAGAGAATTTTCAAATGCTGAGGTGAGTTATCGGAAAAGTACTAGAGTATGGGCTTTAGGGGGAATGTTGGTCCCTGTTATTAGGTCACCTGTGTTTGCTAATTGGAACCTACCAAAGTTAGGCTCCTGTCCTCCCAGAACAACTGGAATATAAGGGTGCTATCTTCCTTTTATGACTACATTTCAAAGAGTTGTTTCCCACATCTTTGAGAAAGATATTCCCTGTTGTACAAACTGAAAAGAGGCTTGGAAAAAGCATTTGACAAAATTTAACACCCTTTCATGCTAAAGACACTCAACAAACTGGGAATAGGAGGAAATTGCCTCAACATAATAAAGGCCAAATGTGAAAGCCCAGAGTGAACAACATATTTAATGGTGAAAAACTGAAAGCTTTCCCTTTAAGGTAAGGGACAATGCAAGGATGCCCACTTTCATCACGTCTATTTAACATGGTACTAAAAGTCCTATCCAGATAAATTAGATGAAAAAAATAGACAAAATTCATCCAATCCTAAGGAAAGAAGTAAAATTATCTGTGTTTATAGATGACATGATCTTATATGTAAAAAACTCTAAAGATTTCACACACACACACACAAAAACATTAGAAGTAATGAATCCAGTAAAGTTGAAGGATTAAGAAAAATCAACATACAAAAATGGTTTGCATTTCTATACACTGACAATAAAAATCTTGAGAAGGAAATTAAGAAAAAAATCCAATATATAATACCATTAAAAAGAATAAAATACTTAGGAATAAACTTAACCAAGGGAGTAGAGTGGAAGACTCACACACTGAAAACTATAAAATATTGCTGAAAGAAATTTAAAAACTTAAATAAATAGAAAGACATTCCATGTTCTTGGATTGGAAGATTTAATATTGTTATAATGCCCATAATATCCAAAGCAATCAACAGATTTAATGCAATCCCTATAAAAATACCAAGGCAGTTTTATTGGCAGAAGTAGAAAAAAAATCCTAAAATTCATATGGAACTATGAAGGACTGTGCATAGCCAAAACAATATTGAGAAAAAAGAACAAAGCTGGAGGCCTCACACTTCCTCACTTCCAAACATGTCACAAAGCTGCAGTAATTGAAACAGTATGGTACTGGCATAAAGACAACATATACACCAATAGAACAGAAGAGAGAATAGAACAGAAATAAAACCATACGTATATTGTCAATTGATCTTTGACAAAGATGCCAAGACTACATAATGGAGAAAGGATGGTCTCTTCAACAAATGATGCTGGGAAAACTGGATATTCACAAGCAAAAGAATGAAACTGGATGCTTATCTTACACATTATACAAAAATAAACTCAAAATGAATTATGTACTTAAATATAAGACCTGAAAATATAAAACTCCTAGAAGATAACATAGGAGAAATCTTCATAACATTGGTCTTGGCAATAATTTCTTAGATATGACATTAAAAGCACAGGCAACAGAAGCAAAAATAGGCAACTGGTACTACATCAAACTGAGAAGCTTCTGCTTAGCAAAGGAAACAATCAACAGTGAAAAGGCAACTTATAGAATCCATTAAAAATTTGCAAATCATATATCTGATGAGGTGAATGCCCAGAATATATAAAGAACTTCTACAACTCAACAATAAAAAAAAAAAATCTCAAAGAAAATGGCAAAGGACTTGAATAGATATTTCTGCAAAGATGACATACAAATGGCTAATAAGTATATTTAAAAATGTTCAACATCACTAATCATCAGGTAAATACAAATCAAAACCACAGTAAGATATCACCTCATACCTGTTAGGGTGGCCATTATAAAAAACAAAACAAACGAACAAAAACAAAAAATAACAAGTGTTGGGGAGTATGTGGAGAAATAAGAACTCTTGTTGCACTGTTGGTGGGAATGTAACAGTGAAGCTGCTATGAAAGACAGTATGGAAGGTCCTTAAAATGATTAATTAATTAACTAATTTAAACCACCGTGTAATCAAGGAATCCCACATCTGGGTATTTATACAGAAGAATTAAAAATGGAATTTCAAAGAAATACTTGCACTCCCATGTTTACTGCAACATTATTTACAATTGCCAAGAGGTCGAAATAACCTAAATATCCACGGATGGATAAATGGATAAAGAAAATGTGGTATATATAAACAATGAGATATTATTCAGCCTTATAAAAGAAGGAAATGCTGTCATATGCTACAAAATTGAAGAACCTTGAAGACTTTATGCTAAGCGAAATAAACCAGTCACAGAGGGCCAAATACTGTACAATTACACTTATATGAAGTATCTAAAGTAGTCAGACTCAGAGAGGCAGAAAGTAGAATGGTGGTTGCCAGGGCTGGGGGGAGTAGGAAATGGGGCTTGGCTGTTCAATGGATATAGAATCTCAGTAATGCAAAATAAAAAATTTCTAGAGAACTGCTGTACAATAATGTGCATATAGTTAACAATACCATCATACACACTTAAAAACTTAAGAAGGTAGATCTCATGTTATGTGTTTTTTACCACAATTAGTATTCATAACACTTTTACAGTTACTATGCTAGTCTGAGCTGCTATTATGTTTCACTTGGATTATGTTTTTAACTGTCTAATCGGTTTACTTACTTTTGTAATTGCCCCTGAAATCTGTTGTCAACACTGCAGGTAGACTGAGTCTATTAATGTTTACATCAGATTATATCCCAAAGTTCTTACAAAGGTCTATGAAGCCCAGTACAGTTTGTTTCTAATCACAAGTTGAATTCCTCTCTCCTTTACCTCTTCACTTGGGTCATTTTGTTTTAGCTTTCTGGCCTCCTTGAGATTCCTTGAACACTTCAAGCATGTTCTCACCCCAGGAGCTTAGCACTGGCTGTTTTCTTTGCCTTGTGTGCTGATTCTTACTTTTCCATTTATATCACAGCTTTACCACCTTTGAGTCTTTGATCAAATCACCCCTTCTCAATGAGATATTCCCTGAAGACTCTTTGGCAGAGCATCTTTCTGAACCTACTATTCTTGCTCCATTTCTTGATTCCCCTAACCCTACTTTATTTTTATTTTTATATGACATTATCATTTATTATACTGTACTGTACACATGGAATCAATAACAATGGGAAAAATTGGGGATATATTGTGAAAGAAGAAATGGAATATTTAAAAATCAAATTCACTCATTTATATGCAGATATTGGCTTATTCCAAAATTAACCCATCATTATTTCATTTCTTTTCTCATTCCTTTAGTCTGTTATATGTCTCTATCCTGCTAGTACATAAGCTCTACAGGGGCCAGATGTTTGGCCATTTTTTTTCCCACTGATGTATACCTAAAACAAGACAATAAATATGTTTTGAGTGAATAAAGGATGAAGAAGACTTTGATGTGTGAAAACTGTGGGTATTTCCCCCTAAATCAGAATATTAAAGAGTAGCTCTGAAGAGGCAAGAAAATATAACTGGAGGATAGAGTCCATGTAGGAAACAAATGAGAAATGAGGCTAGAAAATTGATCTGGGTTTTCTGTGTTGGGCCTTGTTCAAAACCATGGTTCAAAACACCTGCTCCGGTTTAGACTAACTGAGCTTAATGCCCTTCTGCCACTTTCTAGATGTGTAATTTTGGCAAGTTATTAACCTCTATTTCTTGTTTTAAGCATTAAACAAGTTAATACATTTAGTGTGACTTGAACAGTGCTAGGTAAGTGATAAGTGTTAGCCATTGTCATTATCTCTTAAGTTACCAAATATTTAGAAGACATACTTTCTTTTGAAGTTGGGAATGAAACAATACAAGCATTGGTTTACAAACATTTATAGGATGGACAGAAGCAGGGACAGTGTAGAAGTAGAGATACCAATTTGAAAGGGTGTAGTGATTATAGTAAAAGCTAACATGGATAAGCCAGGACAGTGTCAGTGGGACTGGTACCAGGCAGTGCACATTGCTATAGGACTTGGCAGAAATTGGATCTGGAGGGTGACAACAAATTTAGAGTCAAAGATGACAGAGGTGTTGCACCTGGGTTACAGACAGAATGTGTTTTTAACAGAAATAGATTAATCAGAGAGACAGTGTCTCTAGAAAGATGATGGGTTCATTTTGGAATGAGCTCATGTCTGAATATAAATGAGTATAATTTATTTTAAAATATTCCATTTCTATCTTCAAAATACATCTAATTTTTGGCATTTTTTCATTCTTACTAATTCCACCTGATTCCAAGCCCTCCTTATTTCGCATGTGATTTACTGTAGTAGTGTTCTAAATGATCTTACTTTTTTCTAAGTATCTTAGTCATTCTTTTGTCCTCACCTGCCCCTAATCCTCTTCACACAGCAGCTACAGTGGGGTACTTCTAACATTTTGATCAGATCATCCCTTTCTTTAGCCTTCTTTTGCTGCTTCTTTTCTCACTTAGAATAAAATCTAAACTCTTCACTATGGTCTCCAACTATATGATCTAGCCCAGTGCATCTCTGACAAGTGCACTGCCACTAATTTTAGAAATTACCGCTAACACATATTGTCCTCAATCTGCTCCATCAAAACTGTCTGTAGGAAAAGGAAAGAATGTTTCTCAACTTTAAACTCACAGATTAAATGTCACTTCCTCAAAGACCTTTCCTGACTACACTATGTCAGGTAGACTCTAAATTACAGCCTCTACCTTATTCCTTGAGTAGCCAAGAAGAAATGGGAAACAGAAAACAAAACAAAACAAAACAAAAAAAAACCCCACAGCAATTGTTCTTTTCCAAGAGAAAGGTCACTTATTCCATAGTTCACAAAATGAAAAAAAAAAAAAAAAAAAAAAAAAAAAGAGAAGAAGGGCACAGACTCAAGGATAAGTAAAGACTTGGTGGTTGGAATATTCCCTTCTGACTGGCTCACTGCAGGTGGTGGCTGTCCCACCCAAATCCTGGAAGAGAGCTCCTCACATTTTGTGGAAAAGTGCTTAGATGAGACCTTATGGATTTGCAACTGTTTGAAAACCTCAGATTACAAGCTTTTGCTCCACATCATGTTCCTGAAAAACAGAACAGGTCCAGTTAAAACTGTTCCACTAAAATGTTAATAGGCAAAAGGGATCCAGTATACAAATATAATACAATAAAAACATGGAACCGAAGATAAAAAGACAAATGATTATGAAAAATTCCATATTTACCCCAAGAAACAAAAGTAATGTAAAACTTTTTTCTTCAAAAATTAAGGCATAGATTTGTTTTATTTTATTTTATTTTATACTTATTGTTGTTCCTATTGTTATTATAAACTTACATACAGAAAACTTCATCTTTTTCATATATGTTTCTGTCCAGAGCCATAGAGCCCAGCTGTTGTCTAAGAGCCTGCCTGCCTGTCCAGAGCCAAAGAGCCCGCCCAGCTATTGCCTCGAGGCCTCAGAGCCTTGTTTGCTGTTATCTTCCGTCCCTCCCGTCCTGTGCACTATGGGTGTAGGTAACTTTGCAACTTGCCATAGATAACGGGAATTTTCCATTTACCGGAACAACCCACCCTGCGGTTTTCTCAGTAAACCATCTGCATACTTAATTATCTGCTGATTCCCTCCTGCTGTCTATATAAACTGTGACCTTCTGGCTAATAAATGAGACATGATCAGAATACTGTCATGTCTCAATTTCTCGTGTCTCTTGTTCCATCCCATTCCCACTCGCCCCTCCAGGGTCTGCATTGAATATCCCGCGGGTCGGGACATTTTTGGCGCCCAATGTGGGGCCTGGATACGGGGGACACCATGAGGAAGACGGCGCATCGGAGGGTCGACCACTGAAAATGAAAAGAGTAAAACCTTCATCACCATGGGAACCTGCCATGTCAGGATAAGGTGAGTAAGCGCACCTGATAATGGGACAAGAATTAAGTTGTCATGACGTCTACATAAGACAGTTACAAAAAGCTTTAAAGACGCGAGGAGTAAAGGTTAAGTCAAGTGATTTGCTTAAATTCTTTGATTTTGTGAAGGACCTTTGTCCCTGGTTTCCGGAGGAAGGAACTATTAATTATAAAAAATGGGTTAGAGTAGGTGATGCCTTGTAAGATTATTTTGAGCGTTTCTATGAGTTTTAGCACATATATACATATGTAACTGTCACCACAATCAGGATACAGAAGAGTTACATTAGATTCTTTGTAGTTAAACTTTCCTTTGCCCTGAACTCCTGAAATCTATGGATCTGTTCTCCATTCCCATAGTTTTGACTTGCCCATAATGTTATATAATTGAAATCATAGAGTATGCAACCTCCTGAGACTGGTTTCTTCCACTAAGCAGAATGCCTTTGAGATTCGTCCAGTTGTCGCATTTGTCAGTAGTTAGTTTATATTGTTGAATAGTATTCCATTATATAGATGTACCTTAGTTTATTTATCCACTCACCTTCAAAGGACATTTACAATGTTTCCAGTTTTTGATTATTATAAGTAGAGCTGCTATAAACAATTGTGTAAAAGTTTTGGTGTAAACATAAATTTTATTTCTGTAGGGTAATAAGTATGTGACTCCTGGGTCATAGGGTAAATACATGTTTATAAGAAAAAGCCAAACTCTACTCTAGAATTGTTGTACCCCTCACATTCCCGTTAGCAGTCTATGAGAGTTCCGGTTGTTCTCCAGCATTTGGTATTGTCAGCTTTTCTTTTTTAATAACTAATGAACTTGAGCATATATTTATGTGTTTATTTGTCAATCACATAACTTCTTTGATGAAGTAAGTGTTCAAATATTTCTCCTTATTTTTTAAAAGTGGGTTGTTTATTTTTTACTGTTGAGTTTTGAGAGTTTATTATATATTGTAGAGATAAATCCTTTTCATTTTCTTAACAATGTCTTTTGCAAAGAGAAAATTTTTAGTTGATTTCATCATTTTTTTTTCTTTTATGCATCCTGTTTTTGTGTCATGAAAATAATTCCTTGCCTAACACCAGGTTACAAACATAGTTTCCTGTTTTCTTCTATATGTTTTATAGTTTTACATTTTACAGTGAACTCTAGGATCCATTTTGATCTAATCTTTGTCTAAGGTGTAAGTTGATTGCTTTTCCCATTGTCAAAAATCAATTTGCCTTGGGCCGGCCCAGTGGCGCACTGGAGAGTGCGCCACTTGGGAGTGCGGCGGCACTCCCGCCGAGGGTTTGGATCCCATGTGGAGACCAGTTCCCACTCACTGGCTGAGCGTGGTGCGGGCGCAACACTGATGGTTGTGATCCCGTTGCCGGTCCCTGGTATGGGCGCGACACCGAGGGTTGCAATCCTGTTACCGGTCAGTAAAAAAAAGACAAAAAGGAAAAAAAAAATCAATTTGCCTTATTTTTAAGGGCCTACTTATAGACTCTATCTGTTCATTGAGTCCTCAAATCCAAGAATATGATGTGTCTCTTCATCTATTTAGGTGTTTTTAGATCTGTGTCATCATGAAGTTTTCAGTCTATAAATCTCAAACATGTTTTATAAGATTTATACATAAATAATTTATCTTTTGAATTTTATCTATGTAGTTTTTAAAAATTTCAGCTTCCAGATATCAATTGCAGGGATAACTTTTTTTTTTAGTGTTTATATTATATCTTCTGACTTTACTATACTGATGTATTAGTTTTAGGAGATTTTTAAATTAACTCTTTGAAATTTTCTGTGTAGATGACTATAACATCTGAGAATAGAGACAGGTCTATTTTTTCTTTTCCAATCTTATTAAGTAAACATTATTATTATTATTTTTTTAATTTTTTCCTTTTTGTCTTTTTTCGTGTCCGGTAACGGATCGCAACCCTCAGTGTCGCGCCTGTACCGGACTGGGACTGGCAACGGGATCACAACCCTCGGCGTCACGCCCACACCTCGCCCAGCCAGTGAGCGGGAACTGGTCTGTATGTGGGATCCGAACCCTTGGCAGGAGTGCCGCTGCGCTCCCAAGCGGTGCACTGTAGCAGTGCGCCACCGGGCCGGCCCCAGTAAACATTATTTTTAATTAATCAGTTATTTTTCTTTTGGCTTCATTGCACTTTCTATGATTTCCAGTGAAATATTAAATAAAAGTGATGTGGGTGTACATCAATTTTTTAGAATAGTTTGAAGAGAATTGGCATTAATTCCTCTTTGAAGTTTTGGTAGAATTCAGCAGTAAAGCCAGCTTGTCTTGGGTTTTTTTGTTGAGAGACTGTGGATTACAGCTTCAATCTTGTTGCTTGTTATTGGGTATTCAGGTTCTCTATTTCTTTTTGGTTCAGTCTTGGTAGTTTGCATGTGTCCAGAAATTTATCCATTTTCTGCAGGTTTTCAATTTTGTTGGCATATAGTTGTTCATAATAGCCTCTAATGATTCTTTGTATTTCTGTGATATCAGTTGTAATGTCTCCTTTTTCATTTCTAATTTTTGTAATTTGGGTTTTTTTCTCTTCCTTTTTTAGTTAGCCTAGCTAATGGTTTGTCTATTTTTTTTATCTTTTCGAAAAAACAACTCTTAGTTTCATTGATCTTTTGTACTTTTTTTGAGTGTGTATTTAATTTAGTTCTGCTCTGATCTTAATTATTTCTTTCTGTCTACTAATTTTGGAAATGGAATTTTCTTGTTTTTCTAGTTCTTTGAGATGTAGCATTAGGTTGTTTATTTGAAATCTTTCTATATTTTTCATAAAAGAGCTTATTTAAATAAACTTCCCCCTTAGTACTGTTTTTGCGGCATCTTACACATTTTGGTATGATGTGTCTTTATGTTCATTAGTTTTGAGAAACTTCTTGATTTCTTGTTTAATTTCTTCTTGGACCCATATGCTGTTCAGGAGTATGCTGTTTAATTTCCGTGCCTTTGTATAGTTTCCAAAGTTTCACTTGTTGTTGATTTCTAGTTTTAATCCATTGTGGTCTGAGAAGATAGTTGAAATGATTATAATTTTTTAAAAAATTTGTTGATGGATGATTTGTGACCTAACATGTGATCTATCCTGGAGAATGTTCCATGTGCTGGTGAGAAGAATGTATACTCTGTGGTTGCTGGATGAAATGTTTCATGGATACCTGCCAACTTCAATTGGTCTAAAGTGGTGTGTATTTGGTTTCTCTGTTGATTTGTTGCCTAGATGATCTGTCCAGTGTTGAGAGAGGAGTGTTAAGTCTCCAGCTGTTACTGTATTGGGGCTTATATCTCTCCTTAGGTCTAATAGTGTTCGCTTTATATATCTGGGTGCTCCGATGTTGGGTGCACATGTATTTATGAATATCATATCTTCTTGCTAGCAAGATACCTTTATTATTATATAGTGGCCTTCTTTCTCTCTTTTAAATTTTTTGTTTAAGGTCTATTTTATCCAATATCAGAATAGCTACTGCTGCTTGATTTTGATTTCCATTTGTATGGCATATCTTTTTCCATCCCTTAACTATTAGTCTGTGTTTGTCTTTACAGGTGAGGTGTGTCTTGTAGAAAGCATGTAGTTGGGTCTAGCTTTTTAATCCAATCATTCAGTCTGTGTCTTTTGAGTGGATAATTTAATCTATTTACATTTAGGGTAGTTACTGAAAGGTACTGTCTTACTTCTGGAATTTTATTGATTTTCATTTGAGTGTTTTAAATAACTTTTGTTTCTTTCCCTTTCAGTTTTTGTATTTGGTGTTTGTTGGTTTTTGGAGGTGGTAAGATACAGTTTCTTTCTTATTTGCATTTTTGTTCGACCAGTAGGTTTTGTTCTTTCTTATACATTGATCATAGTGATTATTGTTTTTTGGATTCTGGATGCAGAGCTCCCTTGAGAATTTCATGTAGGACTGATCATATGGTGGTAAATTTTCATAATTTTTGTTTGTCTGGGAAATACACTATTTCTCTGTCATTTCTGAAAGATAGCCTTGCTGGGTGTAGTATGCTTGGCTGACAGTTTTTTCATTTAGTATTTTGAAAATGTTATACTATTTTCTTCTGGACTGTAGAGTTTCTGTTGAGAAGTCTGTTGTTATTTGGATGAGGACTCCCTTATAAGTAAGTTGATGCTTTTCTCTTGCTTTTTTTAGGATTCTCTCTTTGTCTTCTAGTTTTGCCAGTTTAAATATAATGTGCCTCAGAGAGGACCTTTTTGGATTAAATCTGTTTGGGGAACTTTGAACTTCCTAATCTGAAGGTCCATGTCTTTTCCTATACCTGGGAAATTTTCCACTATTATGTCACTGAATACGTTCTCGATGCCTTTTCTGTTCTCCTTCCCTTTAGGAGTACCCATATTTGGATGTTTGTGGCTTAAGGTTGTCTGCTAGCTCTCTTAGATTTTCTTCATTTTTTTAAATTCCTTTTTTCTTTTTCTTTCTTTTTTTTGGGGGGGGGGTGGTTCCACCTGAGTTATCTGAGTTATTTTGAAGAGACTGTCTTTGAGATCAGAAATTGTTTCTTCTGCATGTTCTAGCCTCCTGCTTAAGCTCTCAGTTGTGTTTTTTATTTCATAGAATGCCTCCTTCAGTTGAGTAAGTTCTGCTGCATTCTTTTAAAGTTTTAATCTCTTGGTGAATTTCCTCCTTTATATCCTAGATTGTGTTGCTCAGTTCATTGTGTCATCTTCTTGTATCTCACTGAGTTTCCTTAAGATTTTTACTTGGAATTCCTTTCCAGTCATTTCAACTGTTTCCTGCTCTATGGAAACAGTTGTATTCCTTTCGTGGATTCATATTTTCTTTTATTTTTAATTTCTAATATCTCTACATTGATTTCTGGTCACCTAGTAAGGCAGTTGCTTCTACTCCTCTCCATCCCTGAACTCCACTGGTGATCCTCCTTATGTCAGTGCAGTTGAGTGGTTGGTGGTCCACCTGCACAGTGGAGCAGTAGTGGCTGCTGTAGTTATTGCTGTTACCCTTGTGGTGGCAGTAGTTGTGGAGGTGGCTTTGGCAGTCGGCCCCTGTGGAAGTGGTGGGTCCAGCATTGGCAGGGTGCTCACATGATGATGGTGGCTGCCTGGTGGTGCCAGTGATGGCAGTGGCTGCAGCAAGGTGGTTGCAGCAGCTGCTTGCATGGCTGCAGCATCCACAACAGTGGCCCACATAGTTACAGTGTCTGCAGTGCCAGTGGGGTTATCTTACATTGGCTGTAGCAGTGTCAGCCACTGCCACTGCCTTCCTGGTGTTTGTAGTGTCCTTGACGGCAGTGGGGTTAACTCACAGCAGCAGCAGTGTTAGCAGTGGTTGCAGCCTCCTCCATTGCATCTGCAGAGTCTTGGCTGCAGTGATGGGCCCCCCACAGGACTGCTGTTCTGTGGGGAGCTGCTCTGCAATGGGTGACAGTTCTGGGACTGAACTATTGCTCTGGTGACTAGCGGTGGCGGCAGTGAGCTTGTTTCGATCTTCGGCAGGAGGAATGTGCTCTGGGCACCTCTAGTTTGCTGGCGTCCAGGAAGTCTGCCCATTATTTCTTAATCTTAGGGACAAGAGAGTATTCATATTCATGCTGGAAGACTGAGACTAAACACAATAAAGGAATTTTTTTCTCTTTATACTGTACCAAAATTAGGATGTAATATGTCAACTATTAATGGCAAACAAAATAAATTTTGTTTTGAATAACTGTGGTATTTCTGGTTTCGGTACTTTATTATTTTTCCTAGGATTTTATTCATTAAGTTTTTCTTTTATGCTTTTATATTTGGACCTTCTTTTCCCACACATTTTGTTTAATTTCTATTTATGTCTACTAAACTGATTTAAGTTTATATGGCTTCAAATAGTCTTTCTCTTTCCAGATATTTATTTTCTCCAACCTATTTCTTGCTTTTGCAATATTCTGATTTGAATTGGAATAAGCTTACTCTATTCTCTCTCTCTTTTCCCTCCTTTCCTGGTAAGCTATGTCCTGATTCTTAGAGACAAAATAAAGTGTAAGATCATACTAACTATCACATATTGACCTATGGATAAATAACATGATGAAACTTCAGGATTTTCAGATTTGTCAAATGTTCAATGTAAAATTATCTAGCAGTTGGAATGGAATTCACCACTCTCATTCTATACATGTTTGTACTCATTATTTATGGGGCCTGATCATGTTTTCTTTGAATGTATGTATTACACTTGCATATTAGTGAAGACAAAGATAGAAACTTGAATTATCATGAGACACAAGGATAGAATGGCTTAATAATAAAAACAGAATGGAAATAAATTGACCTGGATTCCAAATGCTTGACTTCCATCAGAATCAATGATCATTTGCCATAATTAATTTCTTTCTAATTATTTGTGGTAACATATTATTTTGGCATTACCTTGGTCTGCCACATATAGATTAGAAATGACCAACCACCACAATTCCAATTAACTTCAGTTTCAGTGCTCTATATTGAGATAGATTGGAGAGTAATAGCTCCTAATATAATCCAGGATGAGTTGCCAATAAATTGAAGACAGATGTGGATATTTAGAGCAGATGTGGGATTTTATTTAATGTAAAACACACACGTACACACACACAGCCAGCCCCTCTTCCTCAGGTTAACAACTTAACCTAGGGACCTTAAATATTTACTCTAGAGTTGAACCATTACCTAACATAGCTAGTTGTAAGTACCTACAAATGAATTGATTTTCCCAACAACAAAAATGTGTGTAGAGTTTAGGAACCCTTACTAAGACTCAGGCTGCCTTGGTTTTAATTCCAGCTTTGCTATGAATTATTCAATTGTGGAAATTCAGTAAAGTAAATTACTTAATCTTCCTTGGCCTCACTTTTTACATGTTTAAAATAAGTTTGCTTTGTAATTTCCAAGGTTCTTTATATCTTCAATATTCTATGATCTTATAAAACATGTTTGAGGGGATTTTATAAAATCTGTTTTTTTAAGAGAAATATTTATGCTTCAGTTATAATTTAATACTCCAGTTTAATTTAAGTATTTGTATTGATGAAGTTATTTTGACCTTCAGAAAAATACATCTATTGGCCAACAGCTTGAGCACAGCCATCCTAGGACTAAACACAATGAAACTACTTTAACAACAGTTTATGAAATGGATTGGAGGTGAATGTAAATTAGAAATGATTTCAATATTCCAGGTGAGAATAATAGAAGGCCTGACCTAGTGGAAGTAGCTATTGGCACAAGTGTAAAGAAATGGATGTGAAAACATGTAAAGAAGACTCACTAAGTTTTTTGTTATTTCTTTTTAAGTCACAAGTAAATACTTTAATAGAAATTGATATGTAAGGAGAAATTCATTCTTGGCTTAAAATTGATAACATATCTTATGACATGTTGAACAAAACTAGTATGCCATTTGGACTCTACTGAAGTTCACCCTAAGGTCAAACGTAAGTGTTTTATAGTCTAATTGCATTACAGATAGTCTGGGAAGTGAAACATAACATTTTAAAAGTACATTTGCCTGTACTTTATATATCAATTTTTTTGTTTAATCTTTTTAATAACTATCTAAAATATTTTGTTACACAGATGAGGAAACTAAGACTGAGGGAGGTTAAGTAGATTCACAAAGTTGGTAAGTAGTAGAGCTATGCCTCAAACTGATGAGTCTGATTCTGTACCACAGGCTTCTGCCAATACTCCATGCTCTCAGTAAATCTGAGGAACACCCGGTGGAATTTCTCTCCTAAAACTAATGCCCATGAATATTTAGTATGAAATACTTCCTGCCCCATCTCTCCAAATTAACAGCTTCCACCAGAATCCTGGAGCAACTTAAAATATGAATGCCTCTACAAAAGGATTTAACTGGCTCTGGAGATATAAAGGCTGTGTAGGATCCAGGGAGCACTTGAGATATCAGGAAGAGGTAACCAGAACTGTGACTATACAGAGATACAGGATATAAGCATTGTTGTTGAGGAAGGAGTCATTTGTATGACTTAATAGTGACAAAAGTTTGACTTTTTTTTTTTCAGTTTAATACTTTGTGGGGCAGAATAATGGCCTCATAAAGATGTTCACATCCCAATACCCAGAACCTATGAATACATTACTGTACGTGGCAAAAAGTACTTTGCATAGGTAACTAAGATTTAGGACCTTGAGATGGAAAGACTATCCTGAATTATCTGGGTGGGCCCAATCTAACAACATAAATACTTTAAAGTAGGGAATTTTTCCTAGCTCTGGTCAGAGGGAGAAGTGACTATAGAAGAATTGTCAGAGAGATGCAATATAAAAAAGATGCAACCCACTGCTTCTGGCTTTAAAGAAAAGAGGCCATGAACCAAAGAATTCATATAACCTCTAAAATCCAGAAAAAGCAATAAAATGTATTATTTTCTAGAGCCTCAAGAATAAAATGCAGGCTTGCCAACACTTTGATCTTAGTCCAGTGTGACCTGTGCCAGATTTCTGACATCTAGAAAAGTAAGATAATAAATTTGTATTAGTTAAGCTGCTAAATTTGTGGTAGTTTCTTATAGCAGCAGTTGAATACTAATATACATGCCATGTGTATTTAGGCTCCTAAAATTGTTTGTAGCAAATATTTTTATCAAATAAAGAGGAGACATGGTGGATTTGGAGTTTTCGCCTCCTCCAAATTAGTAAGCATGCAACCCAGAAAACTGACACAGTTTGAAAGCTAAACTTGAAAACAGTAATATAATATTCTCATATTCTTGCCATTTAATTTCACTGAGGACAATTTGTCTTGGTTACCATAATAAAATGATCATGTGCAATGTACCATGATTCTCCCAATTCTTCCTTTTCTAGTTCTCACAGGTGTTTATCTTTGCTTACGTTCTAGCTAGAGTTCCCTTACCAGCACCCTCAGCATCTCATTATATTTTTTCCTTGCAATTAGATTATGACCTCAGACCCTACTTTTTAGCTAATCACAAAGGATCGCTGATCCCCGAACCAGAGGTAGAATGAGTAACCCAGGTAAGTTATCCTTATATTTCCTAAAATAAATTCTACTGATCATTAGCTCAAAGGAAAACATTCTCTAACATATAAATTATCAACTATTTTGTCTTATGTGATTCATAGTTTGAAGAACGCAACCAGATTTTAAGGGGGAAAATTGGTGAAGTGAAGCCAATTGAGGGGGAGACAATACACATTCAGGATGATTTGTAATCAGAAATATTAGTGTAGCAGTTAAAATCATTCAAACATCTTAGAACTAACGTAAGATATGTGATTAAAGTAACCACAGCAGTAATTTACTATGAAAATTGGGACATTTTGAGAGTTAAAGCGGGTAAATTGAGGGGGAGACAATACACATTCAAGATGATTTGTAATCAGAAATATTAGTGTAGCAGTTAAAATCATTCAAACATCTTAGAACTAACGTAAGATATGTGAGTAAAGTAACCACAGCAGTAATTTACTATGAAAATTGGGACATTTTGAGAGTTAAAGCGGGTACTATTAATATTTTTGCCAGTATGAAAGGCAAATCAGGGCATATAGTCACATTAATAAAGTGAAACAAGTATTATACAAAAAATTATTTATCCATAAAAATGGGAAATCTATGTCAAACTTTAATAGTTAAATAGTAAAATATTTTTTAACAAAAAGCAAAACAAAAAATACTTGCTACACACCTCCAAACAGATTTCTTCCTTTTTTTTTTTTGTCTCTTTTTTCGTGACTGGCAACGGATCGCAACCCTCGGTGTTGCTCCCGCACCTTGCTCAGCCAGTGAGCGGCCGGTCTGTATGTGGGATCCGAACCCTTGGCAGGAGGGCTACTGCGCTTCCCAAGCGGCACACTGTAGCAGTGCGCCACCGGGCCGGCCCTCCAAACAGATTTCAACACAAGACTCTTGAGGATGAGGATAAAGCCTCCTTAAAAT